>NC_079454.1:21373361-21555861 GCF_903798145.1 Danio aesculapii | reverse complement strand
AACTAATATTGCAGCTCATGAAATGAGCGGTATTGCTATTAAAATTATGTATACAAATAATAAGGTATATGTCAAAAGCATCTGTGCAATATCAGACACCATCTGTGAGAACACAGAACAGTTATCGTTAACAGATTCATTAATAAATTCATGTCAAGCAGTGCGTGCAGGGCCGGTGAGCGGTTCGTCCGTGTATCTTTTGGTCACTCAATTATGCTATAAAAATGTGTTTTCTTGTGATAAAGGGATTTCATTGAGACATATTTTCCTCACGCATGCATATATATATATATATATTTGCTTGATAGTTTTGATTAGTGTTGATTTCAAATGCAATACATCTGTTTATAAAACTTAAAATAAGTTATTTTTATTGTTTGGATATGTTTTGGTAGTGGGGGGGTCGCGAGTTCTTGACGATCTTACATTGGGGGTTGCTGGCTTAAAAGTTTGAGAACCACTGCTCTATTGGATTGAGATATGGTGACTGTGGAGGCCATTTGAGTACAGTGAACTCATTGTCATGTTCAAGAAACCAGTCTGAGATGATTCAAGATTTGACAAGGTGCGTTATCCTGCTGGAAGTAGCCATCAGAAGATGGGTACACGGTGATCATAAAGGGATGGACACCGTCAGCAACAATACTCAGGTAGGCTGTGGTGTTGACACAATGCTCAATTGGTACTAATCGGCTCAAAGTGTGCTAAGAAAATATCTCCCACACCATTACACCACCACCAGCAGCCTGAACCGTTGATACAAGGCATGATGGATCTATGTTTCATGTTGTTGATGCCAAATTCTGACCATACCATCTGAATGTCCCAGCAGAAATCGAGACTCATCAGACCAGGCAATGTTTTTTCAATCTTCTGTTGTTCAATTTTGGTGAGCCTGTGCGAATTGTAAGCTCAGTTTCCTGTTCTTAGCTAACAGGAGTGGCACCCGGTGTAGTCTTCTGCTGCTGTAGTCCATCCGCCTCAAGGTTCGACGTGTTGTGTGTTCAGAGATGCTCTTCTGCATACCTTGGTTGTAACAAGTGGTTATTTGAGTTACTGTTGTCTTTCTATCAGCTCAAACCAGACTGTCCATTCTCTTCTGACCTCTGGCATCAACATGGCATTTGTACCCACAGAACTGCTGCGGACTAGATATTTTTTTTTCTTTTTCATACCATTCGCTGCAAAACAAAGTCAGCTTTGTTTAAACTGCAGCAGATTGTCTTGACCATATCTACATGCCTAAATGCATTGAGTTGCTGTCATGTAACGAGCAGTTGGAGAGGTGTACCTAATAAAGTGGCTGGTGAGTGTAGTTAAGCCTTTAAATTGCATGTTAAGTTAAACTAGTAAAATTACTAGTAAAATAACTAGTAAAATATTACAGTATGTACTGTCATCGATGACAAAGAATTTGTTATTAGAAATTAGTTATTAAAATGATTATGTGTGTGTCTAAGTGATCGTATCATTCATTCATTCATTTTCTTTTCGGCTTACTCCCTTTATTATTCTGGGGTCGCCACAGCGGAATGAACCGCCAACTTATCCAGCACATGTTTTACGCACCAGATGCCCTTCCAGCCGCAACCCATCTCTGGGAAACATCCATAAACACACACACACACTCGCATGCGCACACACACACACACACACACACACACACACACCCACACCCACTCACTAACACACTACGGACAATTTAGCTTACCCAATTCACCTCTACCGCATGTCTTTGGACTGTGGGGGAAAACCCACACCAACACGAGGAGAACATGCAAACTCCACACAGAAACGTCAACTGACCCAGCCAAGGCTCGAACCAGCGACCTTCTTGCTGTGAGGTGACAGCACTACCTACTGCGCCACCACATCACCCGTGATCGTATCAATTAATAAATAAATACCATCTGTTAATCAAAGTTCAGTTTTAACAGAAAATGTACTGATATTTTGGACCTGGCCTGGACCTGTTTTTTTTTTTTTTTTTTTTTTGTTTGTTCATTGGCTTGTTTTTATGATTTGAACTTGTTATTATTTTCCTTATTTGCAAATAATGCAGATACATATCAAATACAAAGCATTAACATAAAAGCAGAACAATCATTCATTCATTTTCTTTTCGGCTCAGTCTCTTTATTAATTTGGGGTCGCCACAGTGGAAGGAACCGCCAACTTATCCAGCATATGTTTTACGCAGCGGATGCCTTTCCAGCTGCAATCACTGGGAAACATCCATACACTCCCATTCACACACATACACTACGGACAATTTAGCTCACCCAATTCACCTGTACCATGTGTCTTTGGACTTATGGGGGAATCCGGAGCACCCAGAGGAAACCCAAGCAAAAACGGGGAGAACATGCAAACCAAACTCCACACAGAAGTGCAAACTGGCCCAGCCGGGATTTAACCAGCGACCTTCTTACTGTGAGGCGACAGTGCTAACCACTGAGCCACCATGCTGCACCTATATGAGTTTAGGATCTTCAAATTCATCTACAAAAACCATACAAAAACTTCCCTAATGACTTGCTACTGTGAAGATTTTTAAGGAGTTATAAATGGGAGTAAAACCATGCAACTGATGCTAGGAGGTCACATAGCAGTAAAAACTCAGTGAATGTAGTACGTCTGCAAGTTCATTCATACTACTTCTATCCATAACATGGAACATTCTTTATTGATGGTTGCAAATTCAAATGTAAATATCTAGTATGTATTTTAGATTCGCTCTCAGGATAATGACATAAAACCTTTATTCTGTCCACTGGTGCTTTAAGTCCTTTTTGAATTTTAAAGAAAACCCTTTAAGAGTTTTAGGTCATGGAATCCCTGAGATTTATTTTTAAAATAAATAATTTATAAGATAAAATATAATTTTTTTTGTTTGTCACTTAAAATTTTAGTGCAGAACATGAAGTTAGCATGTTCTTCCCATGTTGGCTGCATAGGCACTGTCCTTATAAATAAACTGCATAGATGCAATCTAAACAACTACATTCTCACCTAAAAAAAAGCCTTAAAAGTACATTATGTTGTCCAACAGCTGCAATGTTCGTCAAACTGTATTGAGTTTATTGATCTGCTGTCACTCTATGTGGGCGGAGTAATACAGAAGACTGAAGAGGCTGTAAGAGTTCTGGTATTGCAGAATATTGCACGGCTATCAGCCAATCAGATTTGAGAACCAGACAGAACTGTTGTATAATTATTTATATATATATATATATATATATATATATATATATATATATATATATATATATATATATATATATATATATATATATATATATATATATATATATATATGGGGTTGAACGGCTTCAGATTTTTTCTCCTCGCTGCACATCTTCACCGTGTTTACTGGGGATAATGTTTACACATGCTGTGAAATTTGTCATGCTGTGAAATTAATGTGTCCGCAACAGCCAATCACATTACTTTTCCAGGGTTCAGTTAACGTGATTGGCTAGCATCTGCACTAGGATATTAGTATGAAGCGATCTAACTTGGATCTGTTTGACGATTTAAAGTTCACTCAAAGTTCATGTGAATCTTTGACTCTGACATAAGAAAAATAACATTTAAAAAAATTACTGGAAATAATCTGAGGGCAGTTTTATTCAGTGAGCTGTGTGTAAAGCTGCCTTGTATTTCAGGTCAAACCATGTGATCTGCGCAGCGCGACTAGTCGACGTCAATCAAAAAGCGCCACTGCAGAGCATTAAAGTCGATTAGTTGACTGGTCGGTGCAACCTCAAATATATATATATATATATATATATATATATATATATATATATATGAGCAGGGCGTCACGGTGGCGCAGTGGGTAGTACGATCGCCTCACAGCAAGAAGGTCACTGGTTCGAGCCTCAGCTGGGTCAGTCATTTCTGTGTAGAGTTTTCATGTTCTCCCCATGTTCGCATGGGTTTCCTCCAGGTGCTCCGGTTTCCCCCACAAGTCCAAAGACATGCGCTATAGGTGAATTCAATAAACTAAATTGGTGTAGTCTACAAGTCTGTGTGTTAACCTCATTTGTTAAGTGGTTAAATCTTTGTTTCAAATTGTAACAACATAAGAGGTGTTAAAAGTCTATATTATTGTGAATAGTGCCACAGGGAAAGCCACTTGATGAGTTTTCAACATAATGTTTGTTTTATGTGACCCGAAAGCAGCCTTCCCTGTACTTAAAGCTAAAATATAAAATGTAAAATTTAATTTTACATTAGGCTATATGTAGATTTAGAAAAACCTTTATTTTTACCTATTTACAGACCCCCCCCCCCCCCCCCCAAACCCCCATCCTCATAATTCGCACCCTGTAATTTGTCCTTGACTATAAATCAAGCAGAATTGAGTGATTCTTAGATGTGATCGTCTACTTTTCCCTGTTGATCACCTCTGACCTACTTTCTGCTGAATCTGAATTTCACGATCTGAATTTCTGGTTTTGAATTTTAGAATATTGAATTTGATGTTCTGAATTTCTTCATCTTGAAAACTTGAAACTGTACTTATACAAGCTGGATATCTTCAGTCCATGAATTAACAACACAAAAAATCTGAAGTTTGAAAATACGCCTATAAAAAATTCCGCCTTGAAAAATTCAATTGTCTTACATTTCAGATGTTCAATGTTCAAGTTATGAAATTCAAATTCAGAAATTCTAATTTAAATTAAGAAATTCAAATTAAGAAATTCTAATTCAAAACAATTTTAACATCATATAAAATTCAGATTTATTAAATTACAATTGTCAATAATTCAAATGAACACCAATCAAATTCAGATTGTTTTGGCATATTGTTAGCTCAATATTGAACTACTTCAGGATGATAAATTGTTCCTTTAAAATGATGACTAGTACGCATCAATCCCTCAGTTCAGTCAAAAACTCCTACTTGGAACTGGGAATTACAGACTTCTAACTATAAATAAAACACACCACTGTTTAGTACATTTACTTTTAGTCATGTAGCAGACACTGTAATCCAAAGCGACTTACAAATTCTTGGGGTGACTTACCATTCTTGGTGTAAACACATGCCCTTTGATATATAGCGTGAGGATCTCCTCCATTTTAAAATAGATGACTTAATTCTTATTAGCCGAGACTCTCAAATCCTGACCTATTCTTGGAAATTGGGCTGGTCTATTTAAAGAAGCAGCACTATTCAAAAACTTAACTATATATATATATATATATATATATATATATATATATATATATATATATATATATATATATATAAAGATGTTATGCTATTTACTAGCAATAAACCAAACTCAACATTTTGTTCTGTCATTTAAAAGCTGATTTAATAACAAAACAAATTTGTTTTTTTTTTTTGTTTTTTTACTTAAAATGTAATTAATAAGTGTGTACTGTGTGCTGTTAACTTTTTTTTTTTTTTTAATTAACCGGCTTTAATTTATAATATTAAATTATTAACAATGTGTAAAATGTGCTTTATCCAGGTGACATTTATAGTTAAGAACAACAGACTGTTTTCCAAAAGCTGTTTACACTACAGTACCTCTCATCTTTCTTGGAATCCTCATGGTCTAGTTATATTTCTAATCCTGTCTGCTCACAGCATTTAAGACATATAACTTTGTCAGGTTTGGAAACAAGGCTCTCTTCTTCAGAACATGCACCTTAGCAGCTGAAAATAGAGCATGATCTGGTGCACACACCGCGCATGCTCGGCTCGCTCAGGGCTTCAATTGGATCAGCGGGCTGTGTGTGGACACTGAGCTGTCTGTGTGGGTGTGAATAGCAGTGGTCTGTAAAGGTCCCGGACTCAAGGTTAAGCGAGTGTGTCATTAATCTTAAGGGCAGCTTTGTAGAGCTTTGTAGAGTGTGTTAGACTTTTACAACTACAACATCAATTAAGAGCTGATCTGTGAGCATGAGGTTGGATTTGATGAGGTGTAAGGACTTTGTCTATAAGCAGGCCATATTTGAGTGTGATTGTGTTGGGTTCTGGACAGTGCAATTACCAAAAAAGCTGTTTTGTTTTTGTTCCGAAATTTTAGAACACCCTTTGAAAAAAGTTTACGTTATAAATCGTATTTGCAGCACAGTGGTATAAAAGCATAAGCACACTCATGCCCACTCTGTCATCTTTACTTGTACATCTTTAAGAAAAGAAAAAAAATATTTGGTAACACTTTATAATAACTACACACTATGAATTATTTATTAAGCATTAGCATCTAGTGAATTCATTATTTGTTGAGCATTAATTCTACATTAATAAACATTAGTAAGCTGTTTATAACTGCAGCTACAAATGCTGTATTCTTGACTTACAAACATATTTATAATGTGCTTAATACTTGTATTTTCATACTTAGTTGATTTATTTTTCATTACTAAATTAAGTATTGCATTGTTTACAAACCAGTTGTATTTAAGAGTAGTTGAGGGTTTTTAGGATCATTCAGAATGAGTTAGTAAATGATTAATAAACTATTGAAATAAACATTTACATATCTTATTATTCAGGCATATACTAGTTAACTAATATGTTAAGAAATGCTTTATTAAGCATGTTAGTTTAAACAACTAGTTAAGTTTAAACATTGCCAAATAACAGGAGTGTCAAAATACGGCATAAAACTGGATAAAACAACAACAACAATATAATAATTTAACGATATAATAAGATGCAATGTTTAAACTGTACAGTAATTCTATTTTAGATAAGGTTACAAAGATTTATTTTTCATTTGAAGTACAGTTTTATTTGTGTATCTTTAAATGAAAAAGAATGAATTATGTCAATTTTCCTGTTTAGAATTTAACTGAGCCTTAATTTGTCATTTATAATGGATTTATAAAGCATAAATAGTCCTCACTTTAGATTAGGTCACAAAACTAGATGAAGTTGAGTTAATAAAGCATTTATTAACATACATAGTAACCCTTAATATATGCCTGAATAATAAGACATATAAACGTTGATTTCAATACTTTATTAGTCATTTACTAACTCATTCTGAATGATCCTAAAAACCCTCAACTACTCTTAAATACAAATGGTTTGTAAACAATGCAATACTTAATTTAGTAATGAAAAATAAACCATTAACAAAGTATGAAAGTACAAGTATTAAGCACATTATAAATATGTTTGTAAGTCAAGAATTCAGCATTTGTAGCTGCAGTTATAAACTGCTTACTAACGCTTATTAATGTAGAGTTAATGCTTAACAGATAATGAATTAACTATTTGCTAATGCTTAATAAATGATTTATAGTGTGTAGTTATTATAAAGTGTTACCATACTTTTTATACTTATTATTCTTGTTTTTAGTTCTGGAATTTAAATATTTGATTCTGATATATATGATTAGTTACATATTTTAAAATCTGAAAAAAAAAGTTTAATTGCTAGAGGCCAAAAACAACAAAATCTTGACAAAATCTGGTAGGTGTCATAAAAACTGTACATACAAATTGCACAAATGGGGCATACAAGATGCACTATTCATGTTGGTGGATGAAGTATTGATTACATGAAGTAGCTGGACTGTGAGACGCTAAATTAGGCTCCTAATTACTGTTTTGATAAAGTTGAAACAAACATAAGCCCAGTGTTGCGTAAGTTACTTCAAAAAATTTATTCACTATTACAGTGCTCAGCATAACAAATCTTATCTTTTAAATTCCTATTTTTAATAGGAAGCTATACAATATTATATTTGTGCATATACATTAGATTAGTCAGCACTGAAGTTAAATCTTGCGCTTATCTAACAAAATAACTGATGATAACGGTACAAAAACTAATACACCCATATTTATATGTTGTATAAAAATATTAAAAACAAGTTTTAAAAATTGAAACGAAAAATGAAAAATTTGGTTGAAATTTTGTAGGTTGTAATTTTTTTTGTTTTTTTTTGCAATATTTTCCTTGAATTTAATTGTATTATCTTTCAATTTCTAAATATGTTTGGTGACTAAAATATTATTTGAATAAATATATCTGTTTAACAAATCTGTTTTGTTTAAATGCACTAAAATACATTGCCTATATTCACTGAGAAATTGGTAAAAATATTCTTTTCCAAATGGTGTTTACTCTAGGCTTGGGCAGTAATACGGTAATATGGTATACCGCGGGATCTAAAAATAGCAACGGTGTCAGTTTCAATACTGTTATACCGTCATAAAAAACAATGAACTTAAATAGGAGACAAGTATTAAATAATAAATATTATTTATTTAATGCCTAAAAATGCATATGCCTGATTTTCATCACGGGACAGTGGGGGGAAAGAGAGAGAGGTGAGGTAAGATGGCGAGTCATGCACCAAGAGACCTGGTGTCGAAAAAGAACACAACCTCTGCAGTTTGGCAGTATTTCCCGTTTCGACTGAACGAGAAGGGAGACGTGGTAAATACAAACTAGAGGTCTACATTCCTGCTGCTGTACCGCGGGAGCTGCGGGACCCGACCAGATTTCTTGCGGTGCGGGAATAAATTTCAGAATAAAGCGCGGGAGCGGTCAGTAACTTTGGTCTAATTTGAACGGGAGCGGGCGTTCTAACAGTATCGCTCACGAGCGAGCATGCGTGCATCCGCATGGATGCTGTATATGTATGTGTGTGTGTATGTGTGTGAATGAGAGAGAGCGTGATGCTGTGCATATCTGGCTTCGTGCTGTCTGTGTGTGTGTTTGTGTGTTTGTGTGTGTGTGTGTGTGTGTGTGTGAATGAGAGAGCGTCCCGCGCAGATCTCTAATACGAACAAGACAAACAGGTGACCGCGAATCTAAGGTCGCATATATACGCTATTCAGTTTCTGAATGGTATAGGCACAAGCCAACAGTTTGGTGACGCTGTCTGAGCCTTACATCATAATTTGTTTTATTATGCAAGGTAATACCGGATACCGAGGTAAAATAGGAAGGTTTGACGGTATCAAAATTTGGATACCGCCCAAGCCTAGTGTACTCAATTATGCTGAGCACTGGACATTCTCTGAAAAGTAACTTGATTATTCTAAATAATTTAATAAATTGAGTCAATACAACATACATATCTTCTTGTGCTGTTTAAAATACCTGTGCTGTTTTGGGGATATTTTAATGCAAAAATATTTAATACTGTATCATTTTTGGAGGTTCCACAACAAAGTATAATGTATCCTGATTACCCAGTTTATAACACCTTTCACCTATTCTGAAAGTTATAGTTGAGTCCCTTAAATTGTCCAGCTATGTGAAAAGAATTATATCAAAATTATAATCACTATTGGAAAACCAAAGAATGTACAAGACCTGGAGGACTTTTTTTTGAAGAACAGATGTCAGTTCAACTATTCTGGACAAATGAAACACTTGAACAAAACAAAACAAAAGAAATAGAAAGAAACCAATACAAAGCAAAACAAAACGAAAAGCAAATCAAAACAAAAATATGATGGATCAACCAGGCAATGGCACACATGAATCAAACATATGTAACCATTAAGCAGAGTATTTTTTTCAATTACTTTTCTTGTCTTTATAAGTTCAGTGATTTTAATATAAAATACGCAAGTATATTAAAAAATAAATAAAAGCCCCTAACGGCTTAATTTTTGCACTGTGTGAGTTCAAACATGTCGAGCTGACCAAGTCTGTGAACATTGGATTTTAGTGTGAAATATGCATGTATCCCTTTGCAACAAAAACAAAAATAATAAGTGAGCAGCCTTTGCTGTTGCTTTACACATCAAAACTACTTTACCAAATGGACCAACAAAGACACATACACACACAGTCCAATACCTGTCAAGAAAAACGCTTTTGTCATCGCATATGAACTGCGGATCAAAGACGAATGATCAAATGAATGAATGTACAAAAACACAATGATGAGTCATCAGAAACAATAAATAGATACAGTGGAAAGGACAGATATTCCCAACACAAAACCATTGAATATGCCAAGTCGGCCTTATGCAAAAGAACATCCAGGTCTCGACTAATCCCATCATCACTTCAGAACCTCTAGAAGAGAAACAAGATTTCTCTTGAACAGAAATATAACTCGACCCTCCAGCCAAACAAGTCATGTTTACAACTGCGCCTTGTGAGCCGATTTACATTCATTCCCAATAAGTCAATTAGCCGGAGGAAACACTGAGCTCTCTTGTGTCTTGTATCATAACGTTTAACATGTTATGTAGTCCATCATGCACAGACTTCTGGGGACTCCTGTTTTCCTCACCAACTCGTAGGCTTCTGCCAGAATCTATTTTTCTTGTTGCGAGTATTATCATGGTATTGACCTAAGCTGGAAATAAAAGGATTGCTTTAACAGGTATAATAATAAATAAAAAAATTGTGTACCTTCATTTTATATTCACGTTTAGAGTAAAGAAGTATTTTAATCAAGTTAAATTGCAAAAAGGATGATAAAGTACAATAGGTAACAGTTTTTAATTAGAAAAAAAAACAAAATCAAAGTTAATAAAAATTACAAATTATTTTTTAGTTATTAAGTCCTTTTGATAGAATGGCTAAGTCTTTCCTTATGTGTTATTAGGCAATAACGAAGTACTTAATATCACATAAGATTGATAAATGCTTTTCATTACATATGCTTTATTTTAATTAACTGTTAACAGATTGAACCTTGCTGTAAAGAGATGCCAAACAAAAGGCCTAGAGAATAGTCATTTGATTACCAATGTCGTAGGCCAGATTAACATGAAAATATTCATGTTTGAAAATAAATCATCTTTTCAGTCTTCAAGCAGTCATAAGTCACTGTATTTACTACACAAAATGGCTGATTAGATTTATTATTATTGCATTATGGAATATTCTATCAACAAGTTGTTTGTTTGTCCTGTAAAAATTAGTATCTACTCATTAGTTCTACTCATTAGTAGAAATGATTTTGAAAATGAGGCTGCAGTTGCGCAGTGGTTAGCACATTCACCTCACAGCAAGAAGGTCACTGGTTCGAGCCTCAGCTGGGTCAGTCTGCGTTTCTGTGTGGAATTTGCATGTTCTGCCTGTGTTTGCGTGGGTTTCCTCTGGGTGCTCCGGTTTCCCCCACAGTCCAAAGACACGTGGTATAGGTGAATTGGGTAAGCTAAATTGTCCATAGTGTATGTGTGTGAATGAGTGTGTATAGATGTTTCCCAGTGATGGGTTGCAGCTGGAAGGGCATCCACTGTGTAAAGCATATGCTGGATAAGTTGGCGGTTCATTCCGCTGTGGTGACCCCAGAATAATAAAGGGACTAAGCCGAAAAGAAAATGAATGAATGAATGTCAATGTTTAAAATATTTTCTCACTAAATTTTCAGCATTGATCAGTAAAACAGAAGCAAGACAGTAAAAATGCCACTTTGCTACACAATCAAGGTAATTAGACTTAATAAAAGTTAAGAGTAATCAAAATAAGAACTTTGTGACTAGTACAACCTTTGTTAGCTATTTGAAATGTATTTGCTCCGTTCTGTTTAGAGTTTACCTGCTTTATTTTTTACGTCGCTCTCATTTTGGCTAACAAAATCATAGACAATGATATGTCATAGGGCTGCACAATATATCGCTTCAGCATTTATATTGCAACGTGTGCATTCGCAATAGTCATATCCCAAAATATGCAATGCTGAGTCTGAATTATAGTTGACCAGGAGCTACAGAATTGTATTTGAAAACTGTATTTATGCTGAATTTTCACAATTTTTGCAGTTCTTATCTAGAATTTTGTTATTAGTCCAAATATCATATATTATGCAATTCAAAGCGAAAACAAGATTATTTTTCTTACCCCACAAACAGATAAATTTACTTGTTTTAACAATAAACTCTTAACTTTGACTTATTTCTTCTGAAGTTAAAAACAATATTATAATAATACAATATTTTTACTTGTTCTAATAATTTCTAGATATTTGGATTTAAAAGCTTTTTTTTGCATTGTGATTATCCAATTTCTGTAGCTGAATACTTTGTCTCTTTTAGTCCTTTTAGTCTCTACTCAAAACTATCTTGTAAAACTGTATGCAGAAAAATTATTGCAATTTCAGATTTTTCCTATATCTAACAGGCCTAATATGTCACTATACGTATCAAAGATGAGTATAACTCCACATAAAATTTTCATGTTGTGTAGCATTAGTCCTTATTGACTGACAGAAATGCATATTTAGATGTAGTGGTATACTTTATCTATTTAATACCGTTTTGAAAAACTTAATGGCTCTAAAACTCATGTGACATAAACCATATTGTTTTACCCCTTGCAATGCAAACATGCACATCTTAACCCTTTCAAAGGCATCATAACTTCATAATTCCCTGGTTGTCCATATCAATAATACAATGATAACTCAGCGTTTGCTTAGGGTGGTGCCACAATGTCACCAAAAAATGGGTTAAAACATTTTCCCAAGAGTAAGAGTTTTCTTAAGTTAAAGGATTAATAAATACATTACATTGTGTGTAAGTTACACAATGTAGGAATTATATATGTTTATAAATAGGTAGATATTAATATTAACAAAATACAAAATATGAGCATTGAAATATTGTATATTTTATGTACAAAATGAATCATTATTATTATTATTATTATTATTATTATTATTATTATTATTATTATTATTATTACTGACATTTAAAAGAATGACCATATACGGCATGACCATGAATGCTGCTATAAGCTTGAGCCTGTGTGTGTTTGTACGATGATGAATGTGTGTTTGATGGCCTGTGGATATTAGATATTCTCTATTACTGTACATCCGTAGATTATGGTTTATGTAAAGACAGAAGTCAGCTGTCCTAATGCTCTGTGGCACATTCCAGAGCAACAGATTTATC
This sequence comes from Danio aesculapii, assembly GCF_903798145.1. Lineage (NCBI taxonomy): Eukaryota > Metazoa > Chordata > Actinopteri > Cypriniformes > Danionidae > Danio > Danio aesculapii. The sequence goes on along the minus strand of NC_079454.1, from coordinate 21,543,005 downwards.
CACTACATTATCCTCAACTGTCCAACTGATCCTGGGATCCCTGTCACTCTAAATGCCCATTTACAGCTTAACCATTGCATATTTAGACCACCAGAGGGGTTGTTAATATGACTGCTGGCATGATACCTTAATTACAATATAATCCAGCCAGTGCAATTGCTCTCTGGCCTCAGAGGTTGTAGCCTGCTTTCTGGAAATTTGGTAGTGCCGTGACAAAATTAGGCCTGTGTTTGCTTAATCTGCTTCCTTATGGATTTTTCAAAATTCACAATCTAATGGTCACTGATCCAGCATGTTTGGTGAGCGATAATCCAAAGCCTGATATGCACTGTAGGCCATTCGAACAACAAAAGCATGATACTGTGACTCTAGCTGGAGGCATGTAAAGGCGGTTTGTGAAAGGCATGTTTAGGATGGATTTAGAAAAAGGCAAACATTGGTAGAGAGAGAGAGAGAGAGAGAGAGAGAGAGAGAGAGAGAGAGAGAGAGAGAGAAATGAGAGCAGCCTGCTCTCATATAGTCTGTGCACATCCAGAGGAATCTGGGGCATCTAATGGCCCCTCACCCACTATTTCTGCTCTCTCACTCCTTCTCTCTCTTGCTCTCTCTTTTGCTCCATTTTTTTTATGTTGTGGGGCATGCTGTGACCCCACACCGTGGGAATCTGTAGTCCACAACGGATGACTTTAACTGTCTCACAAGGAAAAGGTTGAAGCAAGGACCTGTCTCATTAGACCTTTGTGGTAAAAAAAAAAAGGTAGGGCATAAAATAAATAAAAATAGCAGCGATAACCATGACAACAACAACAACAATAATAATAATAATATTAATAATAATAATAATGATCTAATTAAAATATTGAAATTCTTCAAAAATTTATTATAAATATAATCAGTTAAATAATAAATAAAGCATGTTTTAATGTGCTTAATAATTTATATTAATAATAATATTAAATATCAAATCATATATTTGTCTTGATGCAAAACGTATTACAATATTATACATGCTAAAAATGTCAATCTACTCCGTGCATGCATGGAAGCAATATGTGTTTATTTGAAGTCAAGGGATTTATACCGTCAATTACAATGAGACAATAAAACAGAAATTTACACCGATTTAAATTTTAAGCGATTTTAATAATGGACTTAATCAATGTTTATTGATTAATCGTTTACCTAAAAATGTCAACAAAACATGTAGTAAAAATATTTTATTTTTAACAAAATTGAAATTGAATATAATAATTTCCAATTAATTGTTGGAACATCTGTACATGCTTTCACTCATAAACGTCAGATATAGGCCACGATACCGCTTTTTTCTCATTCTTCAAGACCAGAGCAGCACAATGGAATTGTTCGGCTGTTTTTAACTTACAAGACAGAATATGAAATATTAAATGGCCCCTGAATGTTTGAAGCCTGAAACATGTTAGGCCACTAAAACAACGTTTTTGCTGTTTCATATGCTCGTACGGCCCGCAGCGCGGAGAACGAGGCAATCTCTAAGCCCACTGTAAAATAGCCAACATGTCTCTGATGAAATCTTAAATGTTTTCCAGACAAACATAGGCAAGCGAAATGGTAAGAAACTGGCTTCTCTTATCTATTTTCTCTTGTTACAAAAGTTTAAATAATAATGAACCATCGAGCAATGAATAAATTAAATTGAAATGTTTTGAAAATGTATTTGTTTTTTGCCCTTACATATTATGTATGCCTTTTTCTGGTTATTGCACTTTATATAATAAATAATATTTAGCTACTCTTACATAGACCTATATTTTTTGTATTGTTCCAATAATAATAATTTCAGGTGTAACTTGTTGCTAAATTGGGTTCGAGGCAGTGTAGCCCACAGATCTTGTTTTTGACGGTGTAAAAGAGGATCGGTCTCCGACTGCATGAAAATGAGCAGCTTCCCGTATATGCAGACGGTAGTTCTATAATCGGAGCTACGGGCCGCTCATACATCATGCAAAAAGGGCCCGAAGGGTTTTCTTCAAATGAACTGTGTGGGTCTGTGAGAATAATATCAGGGGCTTTCCGTCAGAATGAACTTTTCCTCTGTAGCCAGCCGTGAAATAATCCGACCCGACACTTCAAACCATCTGCGCTATCCATCCGCCTTCTTATTTATTGCGAGCTGTAGTTGATACTAAATCAGTTTTTCATGATATGGTATCTCCACAAACAGCACAGTTGACAGGTTTATTCACCGATACCCCTCCAGAGCAAAAAATAACTATGGAAGCCTATGAGAACACAGGTTTAAAAATAAAAAACAGGTTTCATCAAATCACATATGACAAATAAAGAAATTGCTTTAAAAAAAAATTTTTTTGTGATTTTTAAGTTTTTAGTGATGTCATTTAAAATACTTGATTATAACTTCTTATGTAAGCTGTTAATAGTCTTTAGTCTACTGGTAGCAAACGAAAAATCAGCGTAACCAGACTCATATCCACGTGCGGCTGGAAGGCGGATTGGTTTGTCCAGTTAAGACTCGTTAGTTTCAGAACAGCACGATATTAAATGTGACAGGCCAATGACTGTTGCGCTGAGCTGTCAGATGTCTACGAGATCATATAGCTGAATGCCTAACTAAACGAATTTTTCCTAATTTGTTTGCTTTTTATGTCAGCGGCCGTTATTCTTCAGAAGCGAGAATCGGGAACTGACGAATGACTTTTCACTGAAAAATCCAAACAGCACACGGATGATCTTATTTAATGTCATTTGTCATTTTAATCCGAAACATTCGCTTGTCGCGACACGCTATAAGGGAAACGTCTGTGTTCACGTATGTGGAAGAAAAGCCAGTTGTGTTCTTTGGTTCGATTCCGATTGACATCATAAACAGAACGCTTTGTGCTAGATTAAACGCTCTAATAGATTAAAAAATGTGATTAGATTTTAAAGTTTATGTTAGGGAAACTTCACTTAAGATGAGCGTGAAACACGCAATCGAGCGTAATTAACTCGCGGGGATTCAGTAAACGTAGAGGTCGCTGATGTTTACATTCTAAAAGGCGCTGTCGAGGTCTGGGAGGTGCTGAAATCTACTCAAGCTCCGTTCCGCGTGATTGGCACGCTTGACAGTGATTGACAGGCGTCCGTGGAAACTACGCAACCAATCTGCCAAGTCCAATAGAAACACAGAAGCGGGCAGCACGTCTTTTCCCTCCTCAAAAAAATATCTTCATTCTTGTGCTATAATCTCGTGCCCTCGAACTCTCGGTGTTCCCAACCGAGGCAGCGTCAGACCGACAGAGCGACATCTTCATTTCTCTGCATCGTCTAACATTCATCAGCTGACTCTGGAATTGTCTTTTTGTCTGGATTCGGCTGGGGGAGCGAGAGAAAAGCCACAGAAAGCACGAAGCCGTGCTAGAGGTAAACAGGACTGCGAGGGGGAAACAGAAGCCTTCATGTTTCAGTTGCCAATTTTGAATTTCAGTCCCCAGCAGGTAGCTGGGGTATGCGAGACTTTGGAAGAGAGCGGAGACATCGAGCGTCTCGGCCGATTCCTTTGGTCGCTGCCCGTCGCGCCCGCTGCCTGCGAGGTGCTGAACCGAAATGAGTCTGTGCTGCGGGCTCGAGCCATCGTAGCCTTCCACACTGGGAATTTCCGTGAGCTTTACCACATTCTTGAGAACCACAAGTTCACCAAAGAGTCCCACTCCAAACTGCAAGCACTTTGGCTGGAGTCACACTACCAGGAGGCAGAGAAGCTCCGAGGCCGCCCGCTAGGACCAGTGGACAAATACCGGGTACGGAAGAAGTTCCCCCTGCCTAAAACTATTTGGGATGGAGAACAAAAGACGCACTGCTTTAAAGAAAGGACCCGACATTTACTTCGAGAATGGTACCTCCAGGATCCTTATCCGAACCCAAGTAAAAAAAGAGAGCTTGCACAAGCTACGGGACTCACTCCCACTCAAGTGGGGAATTGGTTTAAAAATCGAAGACAAAGGGACAGAGCCGCGGCCGCAAAAAACAGGTGCGTTTTCCAGATTTACACTTTGTGACCGATTATGCGAGTGAAATTTAGCTATAAAATGGCTATAGACTAGCATATTGCGATAAATTCTGACAAAGTCTGCATATTTAATCATAGAAATGCTAAGCTAAACATTGTGTTCGGTTGACAATTGTCCAAATCAGATAAACAAACAAACAAAATAAAAGTAGTAGTTTTTAATGGAAAAAGCAAATGCATATTCATCAACCAAATACACCGGTTATTATTTAAAACTGTATTTTGCAACTTGACCAATAAGGTGTTTTATTCTTATTATTATTAAAGCTGAAATTCGCGTGAAATAGATGTACTTTCTTTTATTTTCGATGCATAAAGAAAAAATCAACAACACTAAAACAGCGTTCAAATGTACAAAATAGCCTTTTCTCTTTTTTAAGCAAAAAATCATTGGCTAGCTTTTGTGTTTGTATTAGCAATGGCGTGGGCCTAGTCTGCATCACTCGTTAAAAGTCCTTTACGAAAACCTATGTGATATAACAATTGTCAAAGGATTACAGCGTGCAAGGATTCTTTTTTAAACCCGAGAACTACATTTTCTAATTTTTGACAGATTAAAGCCTACACGAGAATTAATGAAATTCTATGGTGGTGTAGCTAAATAAATATCTGGAGTGATGCTAGAACCGTTTCTCACAACAACAATGTAGGCGACCTATGTCAAATGTGTTTTCTATTTGTTCAAAATTTACATTTAGAAGCTTCTGGTATAGGCTAACAATCGTTCAGTTTGGCCTAAATATGTTGCCGTTTAAGAAAACAAATTATCAAAACATAAGGTTTATTTATTGCCGAATATTTTATCACTGAAATTTTTTATTTGTTAAGAAGTAGGTTATGTGATGTTTTTGCCAACTCTCTTTTTTATTTTTATTTTACATTCACCTTATAGCCTAACACATATAGAATATGCTAGAATTGCATGTAGGCAACAGATCTGTGTTCTTCCGGGGCATTCCGTTAGGCTGAATCTGGAGCCTGGAATAAGCGGAACATAATTTCATAACATGTTCACACATTCCAGGATTTGTAATTTATAATGTTGAGCCAAATTATTTTTTTCGATTATATTGAAAACAAAAGTGGACACCTGTGAAACAGCTATTTAATTTAAGTTGAAGTAAATTAAGTTTTAACAGAAGACCTTTTATCCAACACCCATTCTTTTTCGTTTTTAAAGGTTACAACAGCAGGTGTTGTCGAACGGCTCGGTTCGGTCCTTAAGTGGAGAGGATGGTGCTGTAGACCGACTGGGGAATGCGTCAAGCCCTGAAGCGAGCCTGTCCAGCAAAGCCGCTGCGTCGGCGATCTCCATCACTTCAAGTGACAGCGAATGTGACATCTAACATCGCACCACGAACCGCCCCGCGGGCTATACGGGAAGACTATGAGAAAATTAACACATACGAAGGAAATCGAGACAGACAATCAGCAAGATAAACAAGCACATTAGTGCCTGCCTTAACGTATCAGAGGCCGTGTTTTTGTTTTATTTTCTTTTTTATTTGGAGGCTGTTACACCAGCCGGAATCTTGGGATTCATGGAATGCTTTATCTTTCAAATGTATTTATGTTTTTGTGAGAGCAAAAGTGGAGAAAACAGACACAAATGACATCAGAAAAAAGATGCTATCTGTATTAAAACTACTTTTGTAAACAAACTCGGTTGCCTCAAGCAAATAGGCGCCCCGACGAAACACTTTTTCTTTTTTATTATTGTTTTGAAAAGGACTTCTTGGTGAAACCGTTTACCTGCAGGTTTTCTAAGTGTTTACGCATTAAATTGCTCTTATAGAATCTGATTTTCATTTGTTTGGTCTTTTCAAGTATGGTCATTTTCGGTGTTAACAGTCGACTTTTAGAGTATGTGCGCCGATAGTGAAGATATTAGTGAATGAAAGACTTACCGCTAATAAAATGTTGATCAAGTAACGATTCAGACTTACTCTCATCAATTATCAATTTGATTCCATTCGTGTTTTTTCTGATAGCCTACTCATTTAGTTAAGAAGCTGCTAGTTATTATTATTAATAATATAACAATAATATTAATTATTATTATTACATTTTAAAACGGTTTGGATGTCATCTTGTCCCGTCCCGGACAGCCTGTTTGTAGTAGCCTTATAGCATTAGCACGCATGTATTTTGTCTGCATTCACCCTTAAACCACTTGAACTTTTGCCTCTGTATTCCTGGAATAAATGGTGTGAGGTTCATGCACAGCCAGTAATCGGTAAATGTAGGCTATAGTGGTGTGTTTAACCTGATAGCTTACTGCGTGTCCAGACGCGTTAACCGCCCCGTGTGATTGGCTTTGCCGTCCCGTAATGCTTTCTGACAGGAGAAGGTCAACGAGAGGGCGAAAGCCTTGGTTTCGAAACGAGGAAGCTGTATAAGAAAAGCTCCTCAAAACCTGTTAAACACGCAGCTGATTGATTTATTAATGGTTTAATTGCTTAGAGAAATACTTATAATCTGATAATTTGCTGAAAACTCTATAAATGTTTTTAATATATTGCCTAACCGATCAAAATTTTTATTTTATTTTCAAAGTCTCAACACTGAATTTGAAAATCGTCTTTATTCATGTTTAAAAGTATATTTTATTATTTTATTAATATAAATATGCTAGCTATTGTCAGTGTTTATTGTTATTTGTTTGTTTTCTCATCACACATAAATTCCTTTAAAGTCACTTTTGTTTCGTTCGGAGGGACAAACTGTACGTTTAAGTCTGTTAATAATGCTTGGCTAACGATTTGTTAGTGGGGGAAAACGAAGCATAAATGTGGCAAGGGAATTGAGAGCAGTCTATTGAGTTTGCAAAGGGACAAAAGCAGAAAGATTAGGTGAAAAGAGTGTTTCTGACAGTCAATAAGGTTGTCAAACTCTTCAGCGCTAATCAGCGGTAATGACCGGTTCTCAAACCCAACTGGAACAATAGTAAGCTCTTCAAAGCTCTGTTGGGGTTAAGGGGGTTATTTCTCCCAACGAGCTCCAAGAATCCCCTTTTCTCTGCATTATTGCAATATTGAAAAATATACTGTAAAATAATGCGTGAATAGCACTGTGGTTAGCATTCTTTATAACTGGAAGTCAAACCGAGAAAGTAGGCTAACAAAAAATGAATGTGCCTGATTACTTTTACCAGCAAAATAATAATAATAATAATAATAATAATAATAATAATAATAATAATAATAATAATAAAGTCGCTAGACGGGCTCTAATGAACTTCATTGTCTAAATATCATTATTATAACTAGGTCTATGAGGTTGTTCACAATTCTTGGTACCTAACAATAGCACAACTGCAAATTTGTTGTGCTCAAGGCCACATCCAGTGCAAAAATATATTTTATAATAATGTCATAACGTTCTCCGTAAGTTTGTGCTCAAAATATGAAACGAACTATTATCATTGCAAGTCAGCCAAACAATATACTGCCAACCACAACCACTAAAATGGTTTATCGAAATTAAGGATTTGAAAACCGAATGTCTCTATAGTGCATCTGTCTGTATAGGATAAGTAAACTAAACCATACGACTCCGAAAACTGGTCACGATTGTCCAACAGCCTGCATTTCGAACGAATAGCATACACAAATACATTTATTTGATAAATAAGCAAAGAACAAAGTGATTGTCATTTTTCAGTTATAAACAATGCGATGTACCTACTGCATAATCTTCACTTTGTTTGGTTTCACTAATTCAGGCAAATTTTGTTGTTTGTGTAAATTGCATGGTCATATTTTCCAAATATTCCAAGTTTATGGAGAATTGTCCGTGATAAGCTGGAACACTGAATGCACATTCTCTCGATTCATTCATTCATTCATTCATTCATTCATTCATTCATTCATTCGTTTATGTTTAAATAACAGTGGTTTATTAAAAGGACAACAGTCCCTGTTATTGCTGTATTTACGGGTAAAGTGGCTTGGTTGTTAATGTGGAAAAAATCCACTTTGCAGTTTTTGCGTTGACAATTACGCGCACAAATCATACATAATTACTTATTTTCCCTAGGATTCTCGTTATTGCTTCATGAAAAATAGCGCAGATCACTATCTAAAACATACAACAATAGGCCTACAACGTTGCAATAACATATAGTATATTTCCCATATTTACTGTATATATACAGTATACAGTATTTTCCCATGTATATTTACAGTATATTTTTGTATAACATTGCTATATTTTTAAATTTTCCATGTGTTGCGAGATATACCATAATTTCTTCTGGATACATTGCAATGCACTGTTGAATGATCAATGAAAGGTCTCTCTTTTTTTTAAATGACAAACTGTCAAACACGCAGACAGACAAGTGGAGTCATGATGTTTGGCTTTGTTAGAGCTGAGCGCCCTCTTCAGTTAGTACTCGTTTATTAATCTTTCTAAACACATCATGGCACAGATTCCTAAAAACAAGTTAAATAACTTGGCTGGTTCTGTTATTAGAGCCATAAAAATACCTCAGAGTTTTCGCTTATTTTACTTTATTTAGCCTAAAGCTTTATACCTTTTGTATACCTTTTGTGATCATAGCCTCAAATAGATACAAGTGATATGGATGTAAAATAAGTTTATTCACTCTCAGAAATAAGGGTACAAAATCTGTCACACTGGGAAGGTATACCTTTTCAAAAGGTACTTTTTTTTGTTCCTAACAGGTCCTTAAAATGTACATTTTAATAGCTAATAATTACAAATCTGTACCTCATAGTACTCTTAAAGTACAAAAGTGAACCTTAAAGATACAATAGTGTATGCACAAAGGTACTAATATGCAGCTGTAAATTACAACAGTGTAACTTTTGAAACAGTACCGCCCCAGTGACAGATTTTGTACCATTATTTCTGAGAGTGTTGAGCTGAAATGAAAGGGTTTTTATTGAGAACATCTCTATTTTAGTTGTTGCATATGAGTGTCACATAGACCGTGAAATATAGATCTAAATGCTATTTATTTATTTCGAACGAATAGCATACACAAATACATTTATTTGATAAATAAGCAAAGAACAAAGTGATTGTCATTTTTCAGTTATAAACAATGCGATGTACCTACTTCATAATCTTCGCTTTGTTTGGTTTCACTAATTCAGGCTAATTTTGTTGTTTGTGTAAATTGCATGGTCATATTTTCCAAATATTCCAAGCTTATGGAGAATTGTCCGTGATAAGCTGGAATACTGAATGCACATTCTCTCAATTTATTTATTTATTATAAAGTATGGTGGCTTTGTAGAATTGTCAACTTAGTACTTTTATGCATGATCTAAAACACTCATCCGCGCCAGAATATATGCCAGTATAAGGTCCTTTACGAAGGCTGCTTGGGGAAAAAATATAAAGCATCATATATAGAAACCATATGTAATAGCTTTAATGGGTATAATGGGAATTGCAATGGTAATGTGACATGTTAGAGGGATAGTTCGTCTAAAATGTAAATGTACTCACTCCTCAGTTATTCCCAGTCGTTTGCAAACCGTTATGATTTTCTTTCTTCTGTTGAACACAAAAGAAGCTAAGGATTCTGATTGGCACCCATCGACTACCATGGTAGGGAAAACAAATACCATGGAAGTCAATGGTTATCGGTTTTCCAACATTTTTCAAAATAACGTATTTTGTGTTCAACAGAGAAGAGAAACTCAAAGAGGTTTGTGACAGTATGGTGAGTAAATGATGTCAGAATTTTCAATACATTAAATAAACAACTAAATACATTTTAAACCACTAAATCCAAAATGCAATATAAAGTGTACTGGTTTTTAACAGTTCTCTTTTTACTTCTCAGCATGTTCACACCTATTTCTCATAATCACCAACACGTAAAATAGCTTATTAAATTTAGTTATGCAGTTGTTATGCAGTTTTGCCTTTAGTTACGCAGCACATATCTGTAATTGCTTAGGACGTTACATAAAAGAGTGAGTGCTTGGATATCAGTAAGATTGCAACCTTCACCGCATATAAGCTGTTATTTTATTTGACTGCATATAAATGTGAACAAGACGCCCTCTGGGGGTAAGATCTTTTATGGCACTTTATCTATACATTTCATACCTTTCATCTGAGCTACAGTGAAATTAGGAAAAATGTGTTGTTTTGAATTGTATTGTCTGTTTGTAACATTTTTGTTACAAATACGTAAATATCAACTGCATTCAGTCGTTTAATATTTAAATAGGCTGCAATCGATATATGTCCCAAAATGTAAATAGTTGTTCTGTTGTTACTCTGAGTTTGCGAAGTTGGCATTCCTGTGTGGAGTTTGCATGTTCGCGTGGGTTTCCTCCGGGTTCCCCCAGAAGTTCAAAAACATGTGGTATAGGTGAATTGGATAGACTTAATTGTCCGTAGTGTATGTGAATGAATGTGTATAGATGTAAAGAAAAGAAAATGAATGAATGTTAATATATGATATGCATATTGTGTTAAATATCTTAGACTGATAAACTAATGCATACTGTGAGTTTTAAACTGGAGTGTATTGTAGAATAAATTTAAGCATTAAGCAATTAAATACCACGATAGCTCAATTCAAGTACTTTTGGTTCAGAAACATTAGTATTTACTATAAATCATTATATTGTTTTTTCATGTTTGAATTCAAACGTGCGCATTGGTTTCAAAACTTGTTTTAAAAGAATTACGAGTTCAAACCATTTATTATTAGTTTTCTGAAAGCACCGGAAGGTGGTTGTTAGACGACATGTTGCGTGAGTATTAAACAAATTTTGCACAATGTTAATTATCTTTATGATTGTAAACAGCTGGGAAAGAATTGGCATATGTAGGTGTGGAAATGGCGTCAACGCAAATTAGTGAGGTCTCGATACGCCATATTGTTTAAATTCCGGGTTATTGTGTCGTTTTATCGTTGCCGAAGAAAACGGTTAACTACTGATGTTCAGAAACAGCGCTACTTCTTACTGTTAGAGAAATAGGCCCCTATGAAGTTACTTTTCATGGTTAAACGACAACATTAAGTGTACAGTGTAAAAAAAGAAATGCTCAAAACACAATCGATTTATGTTGGGACAACATGAGGAATTTAAATTAACTTATTTGTAACTAGTTTTTACAAATTTAAATGTACATAAAAAACATAAAACAGTTAAGTTGTCCCTCCAAAAAACTCAAGAACTGTGTCGTTTCAGCTCATTTTAAAGAAGTAGTTTTAACAAACAGCAAACGTCATTTTTTGAGTGTGTGCAGAATTTTAGGAAGTCTGTTCATCCTGTGTGCCTTAAGTGTATAGTTCATTCAAAAAATGTAAATTCGGTCATCATCCCTAAAGTTCTCCTAATTCATACATACACACACACACGCACACACACACACACACACACACACACACACACACACACATATACATATATATATATATATTTATATATATATATATATATATATATATATATATATATACATACATACATATATATATATATATATATATATATATATATATATATATATATATATATATATATATATATATATACATACATATATATATATATATATATATATATATATATATATATATATATATATATATATATATATACATACATAGAGTGTGTGTGTGTGTGTGTGTGTGTGAATTAGGAGAACTTGAGGGATGATGACCGAATTTACACTTTTTGAATTTAAAAAAAAATTGTTATTATATATATATATATATATATATATATATATATATATATATATATATATATATATATATATATATATATATATATATATATATATATATATATTGGATAAAGTTTCCATGTTATAAGCTCTTGATCTCTTTTCTGATTTAGTTTTAGAACTTTAATGACTTAAATGTAATTTGACAATACATTTGCACATACGTATTGATTATCCTTGTACTGCAAAGTGTGTTATCACTTTTCTGTAAAACTCCCTTTTCATTGTGTTGAGCAGTTTCAGCACCATGGCCAGTGCCTTTGCAATCTTCATGTTTGTGTATGTGTGAGTGCAGTGTGTTTTTACAACTATGTATACATTTGTAACAGAATGCTGCATCTCTCAAATGCAGCTTAGTGACAACCTTTTTTCATCTTTTTAAGGACTTGTCATTTATTTTGGACAGTTGATTTCTTTGTGATGAGAAATTTCTGCTCTTAAAAAGTTTATTTTTTCAGTGTTGACGAATTAGAGGGAGCTTTGATGATTTATTGTTGATTTTTTTTTTATCTATTAGTTTGTTCATAAATATTGCCTAATATTGACATTTAATCACTTTTAATTACCTTTCATTGTTGTATGAGATCTTTCATTTTTGATTGTCAGTTATTTTTGTGTCATTGAGACATGATGGTTGTTCTTGTATATATTTTTATTAGATATTATTTAAATAGTTTTTATATATTTTGATAATTTTGGATACATTTTAATAATCGTTTAGTAATTTTAGAATCAGAATCAGTTTTATTGCCAAATGTGCTTCACACACACAAGGAATTTGTTTTGGCTACAGAAGCTTCCAGTGTACATAAAGTGACAAGTGACCAACACAAAATAAATATGAAAAAAGGTTATACAGGTTATAAGGTGCTGTGTACAAATGCGAATGGAGAAGGTATTGCATTGTATATTGATATAAGGTGCTGTGTACAAGTGCGTATGCGAAAGTATTGCACATATTTATTGCACAGTAGGGCAATATTTAACTGTTCTTAAGGTAGATAGTCTGAGGAAAGAAACTTTTCCTGTGGCTGGCTGTTTTTGTGCTTGGTGCTCTGAAGCACCGACCAGACGGTAACAGTTCGAACAGGAAGTGTGCTGGGCGTGAGGCGTCCAGAGTGATTTTGCGAGCCCTTTTACTCACTCTGGAAGAGTACAGTTCTTGAAGTGTAGGAAGGGTTGTGCCAGTGATTCGTTCAGCAGTCCGGACTATTCGCTGTACTCTATGGAGGTCAGTTTTGACAGCTGAGCCAGATGGTGATTGAAGTGCAGAGGATGGATTGGATGACAGCTGAGTAGAACTGTACGAGCAGCTCCTGTGGCAGGTTGAACTTCCTCAGCTGACGAAGGAAGTACAGTCTCTGCTGGGCTTTCTTCACAGTAGAGTCTATGTGAATGTCCCACTTCAGATCCTGAGAGATGGTGGTGCTCAGGAACCTGAATGACTACTGCAGCCACAGTGCTGTTCATGATGGTGAGTGGAGGGAGTGCAGGGGGGTTTCTCCCCTGAAGTCCACTATCATCTCCACTGTTTTGAGGGTGTTCAGCTCCATGTTTTTAAGGGGAAAACATATTATTCAAAAGTAAATAATAAAAAATATATATATAATTAGTATAAATAATAATGTATATATAATTTAAGTTTTTCTGTTAATAATATTTTATTATTTATTTTTATTATTCACATTGAAATACAAAGTGAAAAACCAACCTTTAAACTGTCCACTAGAGGGAGCCAAATATAACAAAATGCAGCATTTTCTTCTAAAACTCTGCCTCTTGCAATGACCTAAAATGACCAAAAGATGGAGGTCTACCAAATGATTTGAGAAGCGAAAACATCTGTGTATTTGACGTCCAGGGCGATCATGGAAGATCATGTTGCCTTTGCCTATGTAAAAGTTTGTCAATCTGTTCGTCCATCAAATAAATAAGCACTTACATAAACACACTGTTTTTACATAAACAGCACACGTTTTTTCACAGACTGACTTAGCTGACCAGCCAAACTGTGTATGCACAATAAAATAGATATGAAAATCACAAATGCCTGAATGCATATGAGAAAAAAATCATTGAATTGGCTCATAATAAAGAAATAATTGATTCACATGATTAGATGATCCCATCTGAATTCTCCAATGAAATGCTCGACTGCGAACAAGCAGTTATATTATTCACATACTTATTGACACTTTGAACCTAATGAAAAGTTGTAAAATGACTCTCATCCAGATGACCCAGGACACAAACTTTTCTATTTCTTTTTCTATCTTTTTGCAGTCCTGCAGTCCAGATGGCATGTGACTTTATTGTGCTTTTTGTTAGTATGGCAGCACATGAATGATGCATCGACCTGTCCTGAAATCTAAATTGATCCCACAGCAGATGGGAATCTTGCATGCCTTTTTATGTAGAATTTTATTAATTTATTATTTTAGTTGTGCTTGTAATGCACTGTTTGTTTCACCATACGTATTTTTAATTTGATTAAATTTATTTAGTTATTGATTTAGTTTGGGGAGCAAAATAAATAGAATGGCACCAGTTAATAAGTCACTTGTCTGAGGAGGGATGCTGACTTAAAGTGCTACAGTAGAGGTTTTATAAATAACTCTTGTCTCTGGTTTCTGCAGCTGTCACCATAGTTAATTCCTGCTCCTTGTATCTCTCTGAGAACACTCTTAAAACCCCAAGCAGAGTCTTGGTGTGCTGGGTAGCTTGTGGATTTATTTAAGACTAGAAAACATCCTGCTATAATGTAAAAGTGACCGAGAGGCAAGAATGTATTCACAGATTCTTATCACTCATGTTGTTTCCTTTCGGTGTCTTCCTTTATCCCAAATCTGAAGCTTATCTTGCAATGTGACACAGATCCTGGTTAAGGTGTGTTAAACCCTCATGCAACCCGGTAATTCTGGTTGAGAGTCGGCGGATGCAGACTGAGCCTCTGAATCTCCGTCCTCTTCGTTATTATCCCAGTCTAGCATACTGGACTCGGCGGGTCTTTAGATGAGACTTGGTGCTAATGAGGCCAAAGTGGCTTCCTCCATGGGGATCTGAGAGAAGAACACTCACTTGGGCACCAGGGCTTTGTCTCATTCTTCTGATATTACTTTGGAAAAGCTTCCATAAATTCAACCCCTGTGCATTTTTAGAGTATACTACCTGACAAATGTCTTGTTGCCTAGCCAAGTTTTAGGAACAGCAAATAATAACTTGACTTCCACTTGATCATTTGGTATCAGAAGTGGCTCATATGAAAGGCAAAGGCCTCTAGATTACGCTTATTTTACCAAAATAAAATATGATCATGTCATGATTTTTAATTATTTAATTAGGACAGTAAGGCCTGACTTTGCTTAAACAAAAGTCTCGTCACTTAACAAAAATAATGTACAGTTTACAATATAAAGCGATGGTGCAGTGGAAAAAGAATTAATATTGTGTATGACTCCTATGAGCTTGGAGGACTGCATCCATACATCTCTGCAATGACTCAAATAACTTATTAATAAAGTCATCTGAAATGGTACAGAAAGCATTCTTGCAGGACCCCCAGAGGTCATCAGGATTATTTGGATTCATCTTCAATGCCTTCTCCTTCATCTTACCCCAGACATGCTCAATAATGTTTATTTCTGGTGACTGGGCTGGCCAATCCTGGAGCACCGTGACCTTCTTTGCTTTCAGGAACTTTGATGTAGAGACTGAAGTATGAGAAAGAGCGCTATCCTGCTGAAGAATTTGCCCTCTTCTGTGGTTCATGTAATAAGCACAAATGTGTTGATACCTGATGATGTTGCATCCACTCTGCAGATATGTCCCACGCCCCCATACTGAATGTAATCCCAAACCATGATTTTTCCTTCACCAAATTTGACTGATTTCTAGGGGAATCTTGGGTCCATGCGGGTTTCAATAGGTCTTCTGCAGTATTTGTGGGGATTTTTGATCATAAAAATCTACCTTTGCTTATTTTCCAAATTATCAACTAGAAATAAAGTTATTATTTATTGCTTTTACAACGGGGTTCAACGGCAAGACTTTTGTCAGGTAGTGTATGTTATATGACATTTGAGGAACAACGAATAAGGAAGTAATTAAGGAAGTTGACTTTTTTTTAGTGTGGCATATTTTAAATCCACTCACTCTATTAGGGGTCGCCACAGTGGAATGAACTGCCAATTACTCTGGCACATGTTTTACTTATGGATGCCACAACCCAGCCAGATTAAATATGTGTGACCTGTATTTAATCCAAATTATACAATTTTCTTTAATTCCATATTGTAAAAATAAAGATTGATTATAATTTTCTATTAAAATGGAGTCAATACAGTGTACAATAGGATGGATGCAGGTGGTGTATGACAGATGCTGTTGTAGGTGACATTAAATGACAAATAGAAAATGAATTAAATTAAAAACAATAGCATACAGCAATGAGCCAAAACATTATGTCCACCAGCGTAAAATATCAGAACTGTACAAAACCCCTGAAGTTGGCCTGATAACTTGCGCAAATGTTTGCAGCAGATGGTGTGGGTTGAAAAGGGCAGCCACCATTAAACCTGTTGATCCAGGACATCCCAGAGGTGCACATTTGTACTGCGATTTAGGGAATCTGGAGGCTTGGATAAGATAGCATAGGTTCTGATGTATTGATGAACCTCGGGCGACCAAAAACCTGTCAGCAGGTTGTGGTTTGCCTCTACCTGGAAATCTTTCAGGTGATCTGCAAAAGGGATAGAAAATAAGGGGAAACAATACACCGATGAGCCAAAATATTATGACCACCAGTCTAATGTGCTGTTGGTCAACTTGTAGACTTTCCAATGCGTGAACTCTGCAAGACACCTTGACAACATTAAGCTCCAAGACCAGACTCTTCAAGTCTTGTAGGTTGCGAGGTGGAGCTACTGTGGATCAAACCTTTTGTTCGAGCACATCCCACAGATGCTCAGTTGGATTAAAATACTATGGTGTTCTTGAACCATGCTATTTTAGAATGTAATTTACAGTATATTATAGTACAATATCTTGCTAATGAATGCTACAGCATACCATAAAATTACCTACTGTATAGTGAACTGATAAACTGTTATGAATACTGTAGCATACATACAGTACACTGTAGTCTATTGTAGAAAAATAAACCTAGTTGAAAACGTACTGTATTGGGTAATTTGTCTATATTACATGAGCTTCTTGCCACAGCAACTGAATTACCTAAACACATTAATTCAAGTACTTTACTATATGGTTCAAAAACACAAATATTACCATACTTTTTTTTTCCATGTGGGATGTGTATTGTGTGGCATGGTATCATGCTGAAAGAAGCCACTTCCACCAAAGAGCACCATTGACATGAAGCAGTGTTCCTGGTTTTCAGCAATATTTAGGTGGTCATTTTTATGGATTGTCCACTGTATGAGTGGCTGGACCCAAGATTTCCCATTAGAACATTGAGCATCACGCTCCCTTCTACCAGCTTGTCATCATCTCACAGTGCAGTCTGGTGGCATCAATTATTCAGGTAAATGGCACACCTTCTTCTACTGCTCCATGGTTTAGTTCTAACACTTACATGCCCATTGTAAGGGTAGTGCAGCTTCATATGCAGCAGAGTGTGATGCACAACTATCATTAAAATTGAGCGTGCCTTGTGCCACAGTAGACCTTTTGTTGGCTCAAACATAACATTCATCAATGAGTTTTGAGGGCCCAGCAGCATGTAACTATATTGTTGTTTGTCCATCCTGGTAAATTCTCACCATCACCACCACAGCTGAACAGGAGAAACCTGTCCTTGCCGTTTCAGAGACCCTGACCCAGTCAGCTTGCTACAGTATAACAATTTGACCCTTGATAATGTTGCTTCGATCTTTACTTCTGCCTATTTCTCCTACATCCAATGGGTTAATTGCAAGAACTGGGAGGTATTCCATAAAGCAGGTTATGTGACATACCCAGATAAGTTTAAGTACAGATAGCCTCAGCTTCAATTGCCAAAAACAAGGTAACTCTAAAGGGATGTGAGATGCTGACTTATGCTTATGGTTATGCTTTAGTTTATCTCTGAGCATCATTAATTACTCACCATCATCATGCCAAACCTCTCAGACCTTCATTCATTTTAGAATGCAAGTTAAGATATTTTAGACTGCATATAGACATAGACAGCAATGAGCTTGAGATTGTCAGTTCTGAAAAATACTAAATATCATCTTCAAAAAAGACCTTATGCCTTCAGTGGTGCAACTGGAATATTATGAAGGTACAGGAATACTTATGTGCGCACATAAAACAAAAATGGCCACTTTTTTCAACAGTTTTTTTTCTCCGCGCACATTTACGGGAGCTTTGTAGTCTTTATGCGTGTTGTGCTCAGTTGCACTGTTGACATATACCTTAGATTTACATGTACATTTACATTTAGTCATTTAGCAGACGCTTTTATCCAAAGCGACTTACAAATGAGGACAAGGAAGCAATTTACATAACTATAAGAGCAGCAGTGAACAAGCGCTATAGACAAGTTTCAGGTGTGCACAGGGCTTATGAATGTGCACCCTATACTGACACTGAGGAGAAGAATCTGGTAAAAGTGATTATTTTTGTTTTCTGTGAGTACAAAAGTATTCTTGTAGCTTGATAATATTCCAACTGAGCCACTGAAAACACAAGAACTGTTTTTTAATAATGTTTTTTGGTACATTTCTGGAGTCATGACCATTGCTGTCTAGGATCAGGGATGTCTCCATCTTCATCAAAAATATTTTAATTGTGTTCTGAAGATGAACAAATGTCTTAAAGGTTTTAAATGACATGATGGTGAGTTATTATTAACACAGTATACACTTTTGTGTGATTGACCCCTTTAATATATTTCCCAGAACCACATTTGGAACCGACATACCTTGATTAAGAAGGTTTTGGGTTAATCAATCTAGAGATCAGGATTATTGTAAAATTAAGTTAAACTTGCTTTTTGGAGAACACCTCTCATGGTTTGCCTACCACCTAATCCACCTGTCACTGGTCAGAATATTTTACCCTTTTAGGATATAATTCATAATCCTATCTCAGATGAAAGGGAAAGGCATTTGTTTTTTCCCATGCCAATGTCTATGTAGAGACAGTTGAAGTTAAAATTGCTAGCTCTACTGTGGATTTTCTTTCTTTTTCAAATATTTCCCAACTGATGTTTCTATAGAAGCGTTTTTCACATGCTGTCCCAGGAGAGAGCCCTGAACTCGAGATCCTTGAGCCCGTGGCCCATTTGCAAGGTCGGAGGGGAGTTTGAGCTCAGGTAGATCTCGAGAACTCCCCTGCTGTTTGTAGCTAATGAACAATTAGGTACTGCTATGAAGCGATAACTACTTACTAGGAGCACGTCTATGGATTATCCAAGTAACTTAAGTCGCATGTTTTTGGATGGTGGGAGGAAACCCACGTGAGCACGGGGAGAACATGTAAACTTCGTACAGAAACGTCAACCGGCTTGGTAAGGACTAGAACCAGTGATGTTCTTGCTGTGAGGCAACAGTGCTAACCACTGGGCTGCCGTGCTGCCTATCTAGGAAAGGAGGAGGCGTATGAGTGGAAGGGGGGGATTCTTCAAAATGAAGATGACTGTGGTATGGAACTAAAGTTATTTATGGTGACTTAGGAATCGTCTGATTGGTGAATCATGAATTGAATAATACTGGACCAGCCATGATAAAACATAAGCATGTGATCCTCTCGAAATTATTTCATAAATAAACTTTACATAGCAAGGATTTTTTCACAGTATTTCTGATAATATTTTTTTCTTCTGGAGAAAGTCTTATTTGTTTTATTTCAGCTAGAATAAAAGCAGTTTTTAATTAAAAAAAATGTTTTAAGGTCAATATTATTAGCCCCCTTAAGATATATATTTTTGATTGACTACAGAACAAACCATCATTGTATGATTTGCCTAATTACCCAACTTTTAACCTAGTCAAGCCTTTAAGCTAAATACTAGCATCTTGAAAAAAATCTAGTAAAATATAATGTACTGACATCATGGCAATGATGAAAGAAATTAGTTATTATAAATGAGTTATTAAAAGTATTGTATGTTTTGAAATGTCTTTGTTAAACAGCAATTGGGGAAAAATGGGGAGCTAATAATTCTGACTGTATAACATAAATACTTGCTGTTGAGCACAGGATTCTAACGAACTAATTTGCTCATTATTTCTGTTAGATTGCAATACAATGAAAGATTAGAAAGTAATTCATTTCCTACACAGAGCCATCGGTTCTTGTCTTAGCAAAAGAGGACATCAAAGGTGTTTCCAGTTTGTCTCACCTTTATAGTTTATGCTTTGTCACTCGTTTAACTCTCACGATATGCTTCATTGAAGCATAACCAGCTCTGCAATGAGCAGTGACAGACAGCACTAAACATTCCAAGCAGTGGGGAACAGGACAGCTGCGCGGACCAGAACAGTAATGCTTGCATGGTTTTGCGACGCGTGACTGCAAAGTGTTTGAGTTTTATAACTCAAAAATCTCTGAATGTATTGTTTTTCCTCCTTCACTTTGTCACCTTCTCCCTGAGTCACCTCTCCTGCATCTTTCTCTTTTTTTTTTCTTCATCTCACTCTTCCCTCCATCATCTGTTAGGTGAACAGTATCCGCCAGGGTTGTGAGCCTCTTTTGTCCCAGAGCAGGAGATGTTGGCGCAGCCAGATCATGTTTCAAACTTTCATTTCCTGAAATGTTTGAGGGAACATCCAGGGTTTTATCAGTGCCTGTTACACTGAGCAAAGGGAGGGGAAGAGGGGGAAGGATCTCGAGTTACCTGGCCAGTCACTTAGCCATCAATGAACAAACGACTCTCTCTTTGGGCAGAGATCGACGGGGTTCGTACAGGCCCCCTTCCATTATGATTTTTTTTTTTTGCTCAAGGCTTCCTCATGCACTCATACATGCTAAAAGTAATGTGCACACACTATATTAACAGTATATGCTTCAGCTGGATGTTTCAAAGCAGGGGGTCAAGTTCAACACTGAAGTTCCTCATTTAAACTGCTGTTACACTACTTATTTCATGTGAACCTAGACTAGCAAGTTGCTAGATACTATTTTTATTGGATAATTCTCTCAGATATACAAATTCTCTCAGTATTATTCACCGTCATATCATTCCAAGCATATTGAATTCGATACCCCCCCCCATGCAAATAAAGGTATTTTGAAGAATACTTACAGAACCATTGTTGTTTATTTACTGAAAGTCTGCGAAATGCAAAAACAATTTAAGGTAATTTAAGCTAATACAGATGATGACTTTTTTGTAAAAATAATGGATGATTATAATGGATGATACATCATTCATGACACATGATCATTCCATGAATCATTTTCTCAAATTATTCAGGTAAACCATATATATTATACTCATTGCTCTAAGACTAAACTTCTGCTCAAACTTTGTTTGCCATTTTCTTCAGCAAAACAGGAAAAAGTTATGTATATTTTTATGTATATAGTTATGTATTTTGTTGTTAATTTCTTGTATAAACTGGTACAACTGTATACAATCAATATTACATTTGTGATTATTAGGTGCTGGTATTCAAGAAAACCGCAATCTTGATGTTGCGATGTTACCTAAATATGTCTTATAAATACAGGTATTTTTATAGTACTTACACTTAATTTTATAGTAATATTTATAGTTTTTTTGTTGTCATTACATTATAGGGTAATTCTAACTAGGTTCTAGCTACACTGTAAAAAATATATTTTGATTTGATTGATAACATTTTATTTCCGTATTTTGTGATTCACAAGTGTTTGCCGTTTATTTATGTTTGTGAATTGCAGTATGAGAATTGCAGTATTTCTTCTTTGTAGACGTTTGATGTTGGAAATTCAACTCTACAGTTTACCAAAGTGACTTTTATTTATATTTGAGTAGTTTGAAGTATTATTAGAAATATGTATAAAAATAAACAGAGAAATAAATCTGCAAAATAACAGAAAATGTACTGGCAGTTTATTGCAAGGTTTTTGTACAGGAATATACAACACCAAGCCAGACAATATTTCTCTTTAAACTATAAAATATGTTAATAAAGTTACTTTTTTAACTATTTAGGGTTAAAAGTTGTTGAAGAAAGATTAAGGTCATATAATGCAATTCAAAATCATAAATAAATGAGGAAAAATAAAAACATGAATCACAAAATACAGAAAACTGCTAATTTATGAATAACACTCTATAATGTGAGCGTATTCACTGTATAATCAACAATTACTATATTAATATATATATATATATAATATTACATAAACCTAGTTGATGCTAATATATTTATTGTTATATTTATCTTTTTTTTTTACCTTAGATAATCCTTATTTTTTCAAGACATTATTTGGAATGTTTATATCCAAAACCAACAAGTTCTCATTGACTTCCTTACCAAAACAATTTGGTTGCCAACTTTCTTTAAGATATCTTCTTTTCCGTTGCCCAGTAGAAAAAAAAAGAGTCTCAAAAAAAAAAGCGGTGTGCTAAGTTTAAATATCTTGGTTAGCATTGACAGTACAAATTGAAATGATTGACCTCTGTCCAGGATACAGATCAAGATGTTATGACAGTGTGTCTGTCAGCGCTGGTCACCTGTGAGTCTCCTCCCATAATGCCCCTCTTCACCTCTGTAATTGTGCATGTCTTCACCTCTGCACTCCACAGGAAGGATCTCCTTTCTGTGTTTGTCAAGTTTAAAAGCGATGTGGAAATGTGCGGTCTGAAATGACTACATGGGTTTGTTTAGTTTTAGAGCTTCAGAGTTGTTGCCAGTTATTCTTCCTCACCTTGAGTGATCTCTTTTTTTCTGTTGTTCATACATTAAAACTTGCTGAGATTAGTATTGATCTCCATATCAAAACCTCATGTTTCTAGATTTTAATTAAGCATGTGCAACACTTCAATTGTGTTTATGTTATAGCCTTAAACAATAAATGGCTAGTAAATTTAAAAAGCATATAACAAATGCATATTAATTGGGAGATTTGATAATAAGATAAAGTACTGTTTAAAAGTTGGATATTTTGGTCTCTTAATTTGAGGACGTTTAGTTGAAAAAAGAGAGTAAAATCTACTTTAAATAATATTAAAATGTTCAATTATTGATTCTAGTCTACTCAACTCAACTCAGTTTATTTATAACGCCCTTTCAACATCACACGTGTAACCAATGTGCTGTACAGAATAAGGAAAACAATAGATTTAGTATATTTTACATGTACAATTTAATGTAAATTACAATTTTATGTGTTTTAAAATGTAATTAAGTCCTGCAGTGACAAATCTGAATGTTCAACATCATTAGTCCAGTCTTCACTGTTACATTATTTAAATCATGCACTGATGAATATGTTTGTATTGATCTAAAGGCATTGTAAATATCTGTAGTGTCACATTTTGTCAATATAACCACATACTTTTGAGTAGTGGCTTGTTTGAGTAGATATCTTACAATTTCTAAACATCGTTCTTCTCTTTTTGCCTGTGCCATAAAGCTGTAAATTCTAAAAGTTGAGTTGTCTCAACCCAACCCTGAAGCTATGAAACTTTCTCTGGATTTATTCTGTATGGATTTAAAAAAAAGGTTAATATTTGTTTTATTCTTAAATATTAAGGTCTGATAAAAGTTCTCGCAAACTTGAAAACAACATAGTCATTAGGTTCATTTTTCTTCTCACAAAATGCAGATTTTTTTTACTCTTAAAACAATGGTGTTGTGTTGATTATACATAAATATACCACATCTGAAAGAGTGGCAGGCAGCTTTTTCTTATTTTATGCAACAAGAACACAAATAGGCATCACGGTGAGTGATAAATAGGCTGAGTCAGTTGGCATTTCTGTGTGGAGTTTGCATGTTCTCCCCCTGTTGGCATGAATTTCCTCTGTGTGCTCCAGTTTCCCTCACAGTCTAATGACATGCACCATAGGTGAATTAAATAAGTGAAATTGCCCGTAGTGTATGTGTGTATGAAAGAGTGTATGGGTGTTTCCCAGTTTTTGGTTGGGGCTGGAAGGGCATCCGCTGTGTAAAACATATGTTGAATAAGTTGCCGGTTTATTCCGCTGTGGCGACCCCTAATTGATAAAGGTACTAAGCCGAAAAGAAAATAATTGAATGAAAGAACAAATAAATATGCTCAAATGACAACCTTTTTATTTTAAATTTGGAAGAAATGTCATGAGTAGTTTCCTGAATAAAACATAAATTGTATTTTTCTCAAGCACATAACCATAAAGCCTGAGAATCTGTTGTCTTTTGATATTATAATATATTAATTCATTCATTCTTTCATTTTCTTTCGGCTTAGTCCCTTATTTATCAGGGGTCACCACAGTGTAATGAACCGCCAACTATTCCAGTATATTTTTTACACAGCGGATGCCCTTCCAGCTGTAACCCAGTACTGAGAAACATCCATACACACTCATTGACACACATACACTATACACTTTATTCAATTCACCTATATAGCGCATGTCTTTGGACTGTGAGGGAAACCGGAGCACCCGGAGGAAACCCAAGACAACACGGGGAGAACATGCAAACTCCACACAGAACTGGCTACTGGCCCAGCTGAGACTCGAACCAGTGACCTTCTTGCTGTAAGGCGACAGTGCTAACCACTGAGCCACTCTGTCGCCTATTATAATATACAGTACATCATAATATATTATAATATATATAATTTTTTCTATTCAAACTAAGGCAGACCTACTATAATCTACAAGACCTGAAGAACAGAATTACAGTGTTTTGTATGTGTGAATGTGAGTGTACACACACACGCACACACACGCATGTCCATTTATATGAGCCTGGGCATTCTACACGCCGGCTCCTCCATGGTCATCACCCTTAAATACCTGCTCCATGAACCCTGGAGCGACTGACGCCAGGCTCGCAGCGAGTCTGTGAAAAACTCCTGGCCTCTTACTCTTCAGACGCTGCTGATGGAGGACTCCCTGCCTGGGTGACAACTGCCTCCACTCGTTTATCAGTGGGGCTTGGCTTTGAAACCTGAGCCTCTGTGACCGTTTGGAAGTAATCCGTTACCCAGCTCCGCAGAACAGACCATGACCGTCCAGGCTGCTGGGAAAAAGCGTGTGACCCTCGGCTTTTTACTGATAAAAGCGTGAAGTAATGCCAAATTGATGGAGTAATTTTGCTGTCTTTTTGACAAATCTATCCACCTTCTTCCTGCGGCCCATGTTGCTTTATAAGAATAATGGGAGTAACTTCTCTTAAACTCTAAATATCACAGGTCATCCGTTGAATGTTTACAAGCAACTTATTAGAATTAACAAACTGCTTTCAGCAGACCTTGAATGACCTCTAAACTCCTTCTGAAGCAAAATTACTGATGTAAATTGAATATTACTGTACACTGTTAAAAATGGCCTTGATTTCAACAGAAAAAAAATCTAAATCAGAAGTCAAAGTCAAAATGCTCCAGTAAAAATCTGTAACCTGGTAAACCGTAACAGTTTCCTTAATATATATGGTGAATAACAGTACATTGACTGTCTTAGAGTTCCCTGCATGACACTTGACGTCTTATGCGTATTTGTTAACAATACTCTGGTCCAGTTATGTGTATTAGCATGTTACATCTAATTTTGATAAATAATGTTTATTGCATTACTTTAATTTTATGTGTGTACCATTCTAAAGAGTTATGTTTCTCATTTACTGTTGGTAACCTTTTGATTTCATTTCATTTCAAGTTTTTTTTATACAGTTGAAGTCAGAATTATTAGCCCCCCTTTGATTTTTTTTTTCTTTTTTAAATATATTTCCCAAATGATGTTTAACAGAGCAAGGAAATGTTTACAGTATGTGTGATAATATTTTTTCTTCTGGAGAAAGTCTTGTTTTATTTTGGCTAGAATAAAAGCAGTTTTAAATTTTTTTAAAAACATTTTAAAGTCAAAATTATTAGCCCCTTTAAGCTATATTTTTTTTCGATTGTCAACAGAACAATAAATTGCCTAGTTACCCTAACCCGCCTAATTAACCTAGTTAAGTATTTAAATGTCACTTTAAGCTGTATAGAAGTGTGTTGAAAAATATCTAGTAAAATATTATGTACTGTCATCTTGGCAAGATAAAATAAATCAGTTATTAGAAATGAGTTATTAAAACTATTATGTTTAGAAATATGTTGAAAAAAATCTTCTCTCAGTTAAACAGAAATTGGGGAAAAAAAAAAAAAACGGGGGGCTAATAATTCAGGGGGGTTAATAATTCAACTGTTGTGTGATTCCTTAGAATCGATCTATATCTGTTCAAATTGAATACTAGATTTAATTAGTTAAAAGATATGAATATGATATAATTTTTATATATATATATTCAAAACATGCTGGGTTTTACGCAATTAATTTGTGTTGGGACAACATAAAAGAATTAAGTAAGCTTATTAGTTTTTACAAATTTAAGTGGATTAAACATAAAACAATTAAGTTGTCCTAACAAAATCTTAAGAATTATGTTGTTTAAGCTAAATTTCAACAAGTAACAAGTAAAGTAGTTTCAAAAAGTAACAACATTTTTTTTGAGTATATATTATATAATATGATATATAAATATATTTAACTGTAGAAAAAGGCTGCTCCAATTATATGAGATTGGTTTACTTAAATCAGAGTACAAAATTGACGCAGATATACTCCAGACAATAGATGACTTGATAAGAAGCATTTAAAGTACATTGGATTTAGTCATATTATTACATTAATTTTGTTCTAATTAGTTTCATTTAATTTAGTTAATAGTTCAATTACGTTGAATGTAATCCAAGTGGAAATTTTATGTCAGAATACATATATTTTATTTGTTAGGCCTAAATATTTTTTTTAAATGCATGATGGTGTTTAGTAGTTGTGTGAATGACATTGAGCACCTTCTGTATATTAGTATGTTTCACTGTTTGTGATTGGGCATTGGTTCATTATACTTTCTGATCCCCAAATACTTTTGGTTGTGTTTTTGTCTATATAACAAATCTAGTACTTCAAAACATTGGTGTATAACACTGTAAATTAATGAAATATGGTAGTTTAATGTAATTATTAAGAAATTCTTTTTGATTTTTACTGGTTTTTACTACAGCTGCCAGTTGCTTTTTTCACCATATATTTTAAAGAATTTATTTACTGTACTGTAGGAAATACATGAAAAAAATAATCTGAACCGGAAAGTGCTTTGGCCAGAGTTAATGCTTGTGATACTAATAGCTAATTAAAATACCAAATACCAAAGGTAACATAATATTCCTAACAGATAAAGATAGAGAAAAGCCAAACGTACCTCTCGCAAGTTTTCACTGTGTATATGGATTATTTGTTGTGCAACCTTGTCTAAAATTGTTTGTTTCTGTTCTTTCGAATGGATTTTCCACAAACCATGATTGTAAGTAAAGGGGGATAAGAGACAAATGCTTCCCCAGAGAAGATGCTGATCTGAAATCAGCTGCACATGGAGATGACGCACAGGCAGGTGTGCAACACAGGCTTTAGTCCACCTTTTTATGACGCGTGTTTGCTCAAATGTGAGCGTTTGTCAATGCATAAGGGAACATGCCGTCTGTTTGTACTTTTTCTGGCATACTGCATTGACAGTTAGTTCCCTTTATTGTACTTTTAAGGTAGCACAGTTTGAAACTCTGTTTTTTTTCCCCCACTCCCAGATACAAGAGATAATTACAACAATTATACATGTACTGTTAGTGTTAACGTTGAGGTGATTTTGTAAGGGAACACAATGCTGGTCGATTGACAGTCTGAGAAACGCACAGTCACTGTGGTGATGCCATTAGACATGACTTCCTGTAAGATGAGACAATGTAACGCACTTATTCATCTCGTCTCATTGTTTTGGTTAGGATGTTTTGGGGAGAATGAAGGGGCTGAAACAAAGTGTTACACTAATTTCGGATTACCAAACCAGTTTTGATTTGTGAAAAAATATTGGAACACTAAAAAGGATATTTTTTATATTGATATGGACAAGAACAGAGCAGTTAATAAAGGATTCTGTCTAAAAATTTGTGATTTTTGCTATCCAAATTTGAGTAAAATGTGGACTCAATCTCTTGATTTAAATTGTAAAGTAAATTTTAATCCATCTGTTGCAAATTTTTTTCTAGCTCAAATTTTTGTTGAAAGAACCCAGTATGTTTTTAGTTCTCTGCAAGTATGTTTTTAGTTTCTTTAGGCCAAAGTCTTTGAGATACAACTGGCGTCCACCAATTTTGAATGTTTTTTGTTTGTTTGTGAAATTAATATTCTGTCATTTTACTCAATACCACGATGATTACATTTTGCCTAAATCACAAATGTTTTCCTTTTCCTCAATATATCTTTCATTTTAACTTTTTTTTTCATTCTTTTTGTCTATATAATGAAAGTCAGTTTGGTCCAGTTTAATTTTGAGCCCCAAGTCTTCCATTGCATTGATAACAGCATTCTTCAACATATCTTCTATTGTATTCAAGTAGAAGAAACAAAATCGTTCACTTTTGTACATGACGAGAAGTCCGTTTTAATAACATAGATAAATATAAAATATTAAATAATATTTATAGATTGTATCTTTATATTTCATATAATTATTGGTAGTAATACATTTAAATCCTCAATTAGGTTTAATACTACAGTTAACAAATTAGCATATTTTTGAGGTACTAGGGGATCTACCAATTGTATTACTTGTTTGTTTGTTTTTAAAAGAAACTGTAGACCACAAGATGCTGATTTAAAAAAAAAAGATATTCTTGAATCTCTTTCTCTCTCTCTTCTTTTTTGGTCTCTATAAAGAAAGTAATGCGGTCAGTTGTGTTTGTTGTGATCTTTTCTTTGATAATTGAAATAGAAAGTTGAATAATATTTAATAAAACTGATCAATCTCGTTTTTAAAAAGAAAAAAGATTCTGCATTATAATAAACGTTTCACTGGCCATTTAGAGTCCACTAGAGTTAATAAAGGATTCTCAGCATATTTAAAGCCATAGTCTTTGACACAGCCATATGGAAAACTACTTTCACATATCACCGCGGATGCTCAGCCGCTCCTGAACACTCTGGTGATTTATTATAAGCTGTTAGCACAAACTAACATTTACCTCCAACACTCAACTGTCTTAATCTTCTAAATTCTAGCGTTCATTTAAACAGTTTACGTCTATCTTTTCTCAGCCATCTGCATCTTAATTTGTCATAAATACTGTGGTCACACAGACATAAGCTTTTCAGTCTGTACAGCTTCCAAACTTTTTGACTTATGTGTGTTTTGTTTGTTTGTCCCTGTCCCGTAATCCCATGATGCCTCACTGAGCCGAACCTTGAGGCGAGGGATGACCTGAGCTCAGGTGACAAAAGGTAATACAGGGAAGGGCAGAGAGCCATGAAGCCCACCTGTTCTCTTTTACCCCCCTCAAAAACTCCCAAAAGTCTCAACTATTATCTGTGAAGAAAATAGCACTCAGTCATTCCCCCTCCTAAACCCCACAAAGGCTGCTCACATTACAGCCGAACCCTTTTCTTCCCACATGAGAAACACTCTATTTGTCTCATTTACGTTCAGCACAGGCCTCGGCTTTGTGTGCTCACCTTGGTTTACAGTGCTGTAGAGCTCTTGCTCCGAGAGGGAATGAGGGACTGGAAACCTGAACCCTTTAAAAAAGCAGCCTTGGCCCAGTTGAGCTCCAAACTCTCTTTCCCAACTCGCCTGCTCTTTACACTAAATAACAGAACATTTATTTTAAAAGCATTTACTTTTAAAAGCATCCTTTTGTTTTTTTGCTCTACTGTTAAGGGTTGTGGTATATCGAGGAAAGCCTTATAGAGCACTGGATATTTTTCTGTTTCCTTTCAGAACAACTATTTATTAAGGGATCGTTTTCACAAAATTAGATATTTTTATTTATTTTAATGTAGCGCAAATCCTGCAGGATTTAAAAAAAATAATAATAGTAATAATTATAATTATAACAGTCATAATAATAATAATAATAAATTGGTGTGTAGCTTTACAAATAGTATGCAAATTAAAAATTACAGAAAACTATGGATATTTAGAGAAATGTTGGTCACGTTGTTGTTTGTTTTCCACAGAAAAGTAAGTTTGGAGCAGCATGAGGGTGATTTTTTTTTTCTTTAAATTTGGGGGATAGGGGAAGGAATGTGGGTGAACTACAATTTTTTTTTATATGTACAGTGCTCAGCATATATAAATATACCCCTGAAAAATCTAAATTAAATTCATATTTTTAATAGGAAGCTATACAATATTATATGTGTGCATATACTTTAGATTAGTTAGTACTGAAGACAAATTTGGAGCTAATCTAACAATAATAATAATAATAATAATAATAATAATAATAATAATAATAATAATAATAATAATGATAGTGGTCCAAAAACTAGTACACTCAAATTTATGTTATAGGAAAATATTAAACACAAATTTTAAAAAGAGGAAAAATCAAGAGAAGCAAAAGCCAATTAAAAATTCTGTAGAATTTTTTTCTAGGTTCTAATTTTTTTTTGCAATATTTCTTTCAATTTCTAAATATGTTTGGTGACTAAAACATTATTTTAATAAATATATCTGTTTAATACATCTGTTATGTTTAAAGGCACCAAAACACATTGCCTATATTCACTGAGAAATGGATACAAATATTCATTTTCAAAATGGGCTGTACTCAATTGTTGTAAATTATATATGCTTTTGTAATGTACATATTTTTATAATGTGTATAATTTCACTTTTTTTCAAAGTTTACATTTCACAATTGTTCTCATATAAGTCATTTTTAAATTTGGTCAGACGTAAAATCGATGCTTTAAGCAATCGGTTTTTGCACTTTCTTTCAGTAGAATAATACAGTGTTTTTTCCACAATCGGCCTGTAAAAACTGCATAATTAACCTGAACATTGTTGGACTGTTAAAATTTAAATCTAAGCGAGATTTCTGACTCACTATTTTCAAAAGCAAATGTGTACATTCGAAATAATATATTAATTTTATTAAGCTTGTAGTTTCTTTATTATCTAATTGCTGAAACAAAGAGAATGCGGGGTAGAATCGAATAAAAGAAAGAAAAATGGTCTCCACTGCTGTCAAGAAATGTTGCATTCAACGTCGAAAGTGCACGTTTTGGTACCCTGGGGGCAGAAATGAAGTGCCCCTCTATGGGCGGTTCTGTGCCTCCAGTGCTCTACATTGCGGACCTATAGCGCAAGCAACTGGTTCCGATTAGCGGCCGGAAATCCTCGGTGCTCTCTGTTAAAAACAATTACCCTGACATGCATGCGTGGAAGATGGGTGGGAGGCTGGATAGTTACTCAACATTTTGCTGGGCTAACGTTCAGGGGTCCTTTTAAAAGTCTTTCCTATCAATATGGCCGTATTTTAATGTTGAGCAGTGATAAATAATGTTATTTTGTGAGTGTTACGAATGGTAAAAGACATTATCATTGTAGTTGTTGTCTTAAGGTTGTTATATCTTGTCTATGAGACAATAAGAACATAGGTCAGCTGGCCCTGAAACCCATGTTTGCGTTTTTGTGCAAAAGAAACTTATGAATGAAGCCACGTGAGTTTGCCTCCTGCAGCTGGTATGTCTTCTCTTTGGCCCAGAACCACCAGAACAAACATTGGGTGAGCGCAAAGTAAACACCCCACTACAAACCCAACGATGCACTGCGACCACAAAAGCAACACGCGCCTCCTGAGGCTAAAGGAAAATCAACAACTCCCGGCTTTTTGTTGACCCACATTATTAAGTGGACGTTTGTGACATGAGTATATTATATAGGGATGAGCTGGATGAAGAGGTTTTATTCTAACAAAATAAACCCGCACTGCGTCCTCCCATAAATTTTCATTTAATTAATTTGTTGTATTTCTTATTTATTTCTATGTATTTTCTTATCTTTTTTGCCAACTATAAGAAAATTATTATAAAACTATTTTTCTTTAGCGTTGGGTTTAATGTAATTGTTTAAATTAGATTTAGATGAAAAGCGGGAAACTCACGGTAGATCACCTGGCTGCAATGATGTTTTATGTTATTTTATATAGATTATATATTTAATTACCAAAAGAATAGATTGCGGTGTTTGTTCTTGTTTTTTTTTTTTTTTTTTTTTTTTTTTTTTTTTTGTCTTGATTAAAAAGAAGGTAATATAACATTACATTTACTCATATTTAAATGTAATGGTGTATTGTAAATTATGTATATGTTGAAATGAAAAGACCTGGCGCTTCATCTGTAAATGTTCTTTTCATCGAAGATGTTTGGCGAAAATTATCATCTCGAAATTGCAGTCAAATAGAAAAGGTTTTCAAGGATTCATCTTTGGATTTTATTGGTGCAAAACAGCATGATAAAATGCTAGAAGAACGTGTTATGAGTTTGAAGGAAAGAATAGTTTTATTAACTGCTTTTTGGTTTGTCTTCTGACCAGTTTAACGACTTGGCAAATGTCAGTCCGTAATAGTCTACCACGGTAAAGTGTACCACTGAGTATTTCTCTGAAAACCAGAGAAAAACTAGGATTTTTACTTATATTTATAATGTTCATTTCCCCTTATATATACAGTAAAGGTGGCAGATCATAGTCTATATTTGGTACAAAATAACAAAAAATAAATAAAAGCTTAGTCGTAATCACTTAAGAGCCGAGGTCCACTAGACTTGAAGTTAAAGGTCCCAGTAATGAATCCTGGAGCTGATGTGGGTGTCCTTGCATGCCGTGTACCGACTGTGCGGCGCCGAGACCGGTCATGGAGTACGCGGACGCGCCGGGGTGGCTCATATTACCCTGGAGCAGGAGCACGGAGTTCTGGTCAGGACTCTGCGGGGGCGAGAATTCGTCCTCCGAGCTTGACATCAGGGACTTCCCGCCGTCCAGCGGTGACAGCTGGTTCTGTTTGTTAGCGCCCGTATTGCTGTTCTCGCTGTTCTCCCTGTCAAATCAAATGAGATGAGAGGTTATCACTGTATTGTTTCGATACAATATGATGTGCAAAATATAAATTCATAGTCTTTACCTATCTAAATCCATGACGGATAACAGAACTTTGACAAATTCTTACTCAATAAAACATAGACTGCAATTTAACATTTGCTGCATGGTCACCGAAAATTTCTTTTTAATCGGACATGTTTTCTTAATTATGACTCTTCACTAAATAAAATGTAGGCTAAATAATTAAAATAAGATGTGAGGTAGAAGTCTATAAAATCAATCTGGTACCATAAATTAATTTGTTGAAGGTTAACCAATAGGTTAGCCTTTTATATGACAGTTGACATTATTTTTGTGAATATCGAAATGAAATATAACCTACGGTAAAGGTTAAATCAGAAATAAATCCTTAAGTAACAGTTTTACGCTGATGCGACGGAATCTATATAAAAGTCTGTCTAATAATACACCTAGCAGTCTGTCTAAAATAAAACGGCACTCTTGGAACCAAGATGTCAACAAGCACATCACCAGCGCTGCGCCAACAGCAGTCAGATGAGAAGCGTTACGAGCATCTTAAATAGGTTTACGTGACGCATTTTTATTTTGATCTCAGGTGATTTGAAAGGCGCTTAATTACCTTTCTTTCGCCTCCGCTGCGCGATCCCTCTGCCGTCTGTTTTTAAACCAGTTGCTCACTTGTGTGGTGGTCAGTCCTGTGGCCTCGGCCAGCTCCCTCTTTTCTCGAGGAGATGGATATGGGTTGTGCGTGTACCACTCCCGCAGCACCCCGCGGGACTTCTCCTTAAAACAGTAGCTGGTCTCCTCTCCGTCCCATATTGTGCGTGGCAGAGGAAATTTCCTGCGTACTCGGTATTTCCCCACGGCTCCCAGTGGTCGCCCCCTCAGCTTCTCAGCCTCAATGTAATGGGCCTTAAGCCACAGCTGCTGCAGCTTCGGGTGGTTGTGCGGAGAGAACTGGTGGCTCTCTAGTATCTTATAAAGTTCCCTGAAGTTTCCACGATGGAAGGCGACGACAGCCTTGGCTTTGAGGACGCTTTCGTTTTTGTGGAGATGATCGCAAGCCGGGAGAGACCACAGAAATCGTCCGAGACGCTCGAGGTTCCCCCCTTGTTGCAGCACCTCACACACACACGCGACTTGCTCCTGCGTAAACCCGAAAGAAGGCAACATTGACATGACGCCTGACTCCCGCTACCAAACCGCTGTCCTCTGGATGCTTCGAAGGAAGCGGAATGGGCGACACCCCGTTTGCCTTCGATTAATGAGAGCGACCAAGTCGCTTGACAAGTTTTTTTAGGGTTGGAGATGTCCTCTGCGCGCGCCGTGAAGTTTTGGGTGATTGTTGGAGACAGTTTGCTCACTGTCGACTCATGTCGCGCTAAAAGAGCACTGCGCGACTGCTGATTGGCTCTCCGGTTGCCCTATCCCCAGCAGCAGTGCGAGAAGAGCTCTGCTTCCATTTCCTCCCACGGGGACTCGGTGGTCTGAAACTGGATCCCTCGTCTCCAGTTCTACCTGAGGGAGCCGGGCACCTCGATACTAATCAATTATAGCAACTGTCTGAAGGCAGCGCACGCTCTTATTGCAGCCAAAGCTACTGCAGTTTTTCAGCACGTTTATTTAACCATATCTCTTCAGAATTTGAATAAACAATATTTTATTAATTAAGTCGAATTAACGGTATTATCTTCATTAATACAATCATGACAAAAACATGTATGTATTGAACATTGGACAATTCTGCTTAGAAAAAAATAGGCATATACAGTTGATTGCTACATAATTATGTTCACTCTGCTTGGCTTGCGCCATTGTCAGGGGCACACGCTGCGCGCGAGGTCTAGATTAACGCAGAGATATTGGGAGCTCCATTAAAAACAATCAGCCTCTCGAGCTGGTAAGATAACCTAATGCTGGTCTTTAGATAAGCAGCGCCGCTGGCTTTTCCAAACTATTTGACTGAGCGTGCAAGACTGTTCTGATATCCCTCAAATGGCGTTGGTTATAAGACTGATGCATTTATTAACGAGAAAACGGACACTAACGTAATAAGTAGAATTGTCTCATATTGATAAATTAAGTCCCGCAAAATCGCCAAAATATAATAATAAATAAGCTTTATAAGCTTAATTTTTGTTTTTCTTTCTTTTTATTGAAATCAAAACATGAAACAGCCTATAGCAAAATGATTTGTATTCTTTACACTCAGAAAAAAATGCATTCTTCCCAGCTCTTTCTCTCTCTCTTTCTCTCTTTCTCTCTCCCTCTTTTCCCTGTACAGTGAAATCTAAAACCGGTGCATTAGTAAATGAGTTCTGTGTTCGTCGAGGTCTTTGCCATCCAGACGCTGTTTTAAGGCATAGATCGCGTTTCTTTATCTTCGTCGAAATCTGCAACCTAACACCACGGCGACGCAAAACTCACAATCACTCACCCAGAATGGAGCACCTCTTTTAATTTAATTTGAGACTCGGCGTTCATTTTTAAGACGCTCTTTATGCACTGGCCCATTAATGCAGATTATACTTATGGAGCTTCCACCAGATATGGGGATAAAATGATCTTGCAAGCCGCAAGACGTTGGGATAAAACGAAGACTTAATCGGTTTTAGCAGCCAATCCGTACACCTGTGAAAACAACTTTTTACCCACTGTCTCTGAGGGGTCAGAGAGTAGCAGGCTAATGAAAGCTGCCCCATCCATCTGTCCCGAAAGATCACTCAAGGCACAAGAAATATGGGAACATATAAAGACCGAAGATGTGGCCTACCACATTTCGTTTCTGGACTTACAAATTGTCTTGAAATGAAAAATAAATGTCTGCAAAACATTTTTTAATTAAAAGCAAGAAAATGTTATTTGTTCAATTATTTTGTCTACACTCGTAACTGTAAAAAGAGCACAAGATTTACAATACGACAACAATGTAGGCTAGCTCTTTATTTTAAACCGAGCTATCTTAGGCCAATTATTTTGTCTTCTACATTGATTTATTTGTCATCGGATTAAATGAAGTTTCATAAGATGGTAACGGTGGTTTCCCAATTCTCAACCAATTTTCCGTTGCTGTGTGTGACTGCAGACTTTATTGAATTTAACGACATTTAGGTCAATTCGTCAGTAGGGTCGAGTATCAGCTTCGGTGTAACAGCACACGGGCCTGTGATTGACGGCGCTCGGGTTGTCGTAATGTCTCCACCACATTGCGGCGCGCCCCCTCCTTAAACCTCAAAAATCGAAAGGCCGTGCCCGTTCTCAGGCCTTGATCATTTCAAGATGTGCTCTTTTATGGCCTAAAGGCGAGGGTTGGCAAGGTCGACGCGAACTCCTGCACACATACCAATGGTAAACACACCATAAACTGCTTCCCGCAAAAAAAAGCATCACGGTAGGCTGTATACATTGAACAACAATGAGGTCATTCTCTTAAAGTTTTAGTCACGTCCGTAACTCTTCACACGCATTAAGTAGAAATAGCTGAATTAATAAATTGATATGGTAAATGTCCGACTCAGGCTAATGTAAACTTGTTTTTATTTTTCAGTGTTGAAAGAGCCAGTGAAACAGCACACAAAGAAGTATAGCTTAAATACATCAGTGTAGATGCGCATAACATAAATAAGATGATTAATTTAAATTGCTGTCAAGGAGGGAGTCAAGGATAGTTTAAGTCTGAAGGTGTGGCTTCAGACTTAAAATAAAAACTAGGGAGAATTATATAGCCTACCCATAATTAAAAAAATTGTCTGCTTTTTTATAATGAAGTTGCGCCATGATTCGTTGTGGTATCATGGCAGCTTCCTTTGTTGGACTGAAATGTCGTAGTAACAATGGAATAAACCTTGAAGTCGAAGGTACAAAAATGTCCCCATCTAATATTTCACATTGTAGGCCTACGTGCGTTGATGGGTTTGTTTCCGACAAATAAAAATATTGGGAAAAGTCTTTTACCGGATGAAGCAAGATAGCTAGATAAATAAATAAGTAAATAAATAAATAAATATCATCCTAGTATAGTTCTGATAAAATATTCAACTAATTGCATTTTAAAGATAATTTATTAACCAGTTTGCAATGCAAGTATACCATGGATAATGTTAGCGCAGGGTCTGTTCTCTTATTTTAATAAGCCATTCTTTATACCGTTTTTAATTAGTATAATTGTGATTGCATGACTCATATAGTTTTCATGAGTAATTGATGAAAAATTTATATAAAAAAGATGTTTTTATTTTGTCATATTAAGGAAAAAGTATAAAATATTTATACATAATTCTTATAATAATTTTTTTAAATACCACATGTCTGGGCCAAAATGACAGCTTCCTCTATATGCAAAAAACAGTAGTGTTATATTATTTTATTGATGTCTATACATTTAAAATTACATTCGATTTACTCCTTTAAAAATGCAGAGTTTGAATTACTGTACAAGACAGACATTGATTTTTGTTCATTTGTCCTCAGTAGAGGACGGTCCTCAGTTTTCATCTGCTGGGGAGACAGTACAGATTAATTACCTTATGCATTTTTAAAATGTTTCTATGAAATAAGATATTTATATGAAACTATGTTCAATATTTTTTGTATTATCAGTTTTCCCTAAATGAGATATTAATGCAAAAAAATTATGGTTGTTTTATTTGTAACCAACCTGCAAAGATTGTGGATACATTAAATTATATTGATACATGATTATTTTAACAATGTCCTTTTATGTTTACTATATCTTCCTGTGGAAAAAAGTAAGAGAATGTGTTTTTACTATCTCACTGGAGCATGGATATAAAACACTTGTAATGTGATTTTTTTTCTCTCTCACATTGTCTTTTCCTCATTCTAATCTAAAACACCAGTGATAATGATCAGTTCCATGCAGTTATTTGAGAAATTTGCTGCACACCCTGAACTCATAGCATGCAAGAGAACGCATTTATGTGTTTCTAATATTTTTTGAAAACTTTTTTTGTACGTGACTTAAAGTATTTGCATTTACTATGCCACTAATTCCATTATCAGTTTTTTTTTCACATCAGCAGTCATTTTTAGATTTTGCATTTAAGTTTTTTTTTTTTTTTTTGCAGTTTAAGTCACAGCAAATTCAGGTCAGAGAACTCTCAAAAAGCATTTAAACCCAGCATCCCTTAAATTTAATGGACTCTACAGAATGAAGTCAAGCACCACTGCCCCCTGCTGACTTGGATGTCTGGAAATTTGCAATAATAATAATAATAATGCAAGATAAATCAAATAATAAACATAATATACACATATTATAGAATTAATAGTAATGGAATTATAGACTAAAGTTAACTTTTGCAATTATAGACATGTTTCATATTTGTTCTATTATTAAAATAAAATGACGTATTTATACAATTATTGTACCTAAATTGTTATTTCTGTTTGTGGACATAATTTATCTAAAACTTATAATACTCAGTTTTTTTCATAAATCAAACATTTTCACAGAGACTTATATTTAAGAGGGGGGTTTACAGAAGTGCAGGGTCTCAGACCCTGTTGCCCCTTGACCTCACATTAGCACAGTGTATAGTGGTGTGGCGCAGTGGGCACAAGGGTCCGGTTACATGTACTTCACAGTCTGCTGTGCTTCACTAAATGTCACACTTTGAAACCTCCAGAAAAAGTCAGGGGTCAGTTTCTTTAATAAGCCCACTTCTGCAGAGTTCCTCCTTTTTTATGACCTGTCTTTCCCAGGATTTATGAACATCTTCAGCGTGTTTAAAAATGCATACAAAAGCCTTGCAGAGTGTGAAATTATGGTAACTCGTTCATGTCGCATCTTGCATATGTAGATTTAACATTTGGTGAACTTCACCCACACTAAGTGACCGTTCCTTGCACTTGCACATTCTTTTCTGAAACTGGAGATCAAATTAAAAAGAAGGTGTTTTTCCCTTCTGTGCCTTTTGTTATAAAAGATGAAAAGAGCTTTAAGGTCGCCCCAATAAACCATCCCATTCATGCTACGAGGAGATGGAGTGACGTATTTTGTATTTCAATAATACAGAAAAGCAACATAACACCGCTTCCCATGAAATGCTCAGTGACATATAGTCTGCCAAGGGGAAATGGGACATGAAACACACATGTCCCTCTTTCTTGTGCCCACCAGTTCTTTGCTCAAAGGCCCAGACAATAGCGCTTTCTTACCCTTCAGTATTCCAGGAGGCGCCATCTGATACCTGGCAATCAGCTAATCTGGTGCCCTAGGCGACAGGGTCACCTTTGGGCAGGTAACAATAGATTCTTTACCCAGTGTGCTTTTTTCTCTCCTCCTTTGTGCGAGGGAGCAAATCCTACCTGGGCGCCATTCAATTAGCGCTGACTCACACGGGCTGGTGCAGACAACTGTGCATCGAGTGACAGAAACATTCCCACAGCAGTAAACAGACTTTGGATGCTACTTTCACACTTACTTGGAAGATCAAAATTGACCTTATCAAAAGATCATAATTTGTTACACGCTACCACCACAATCCTAAATATGGCTCCTTGAAAGAACACCCAAAGAACTTTCCCATTCTATAAACTGTCCTTTAGATTTTAAAAACATTCATCATGCTGGTTCTTTTTAAGACCTGCTTAAAGCGTCTTTGTGAAACCAAAATGTTCTTCATGACATTACTACAAAACTCCCTTTGGGATATTTTATTGGACAATTAATCAAAATGTACATTTATATCAGTCTTGTCAATCAAAATCTATATTGTCGTGATCCATTATATGGTACATCATTAAAACTAATGGTTCTTTGTTGGCATTGATGGTTTCACAATGAACCTTTTACAGTACACCCATACAACCGTTCTATTGCACACAAAAAAGATACACTGTAAAACACAACAGTCAACTTTATCAAATGAAATCACTGTAGTTAACGTAAAACTTACTGTAAGGTCATTCTACTTATTTGAAAAGAGTTTTGAACTCAGCTTTGAAGGTAATAAGTTAATTAAATATCTCATTACTACAACTTAAATGGAGTAAGTTCACAGTACTCCTATAGATAATTTTTTTAGCTCAAATGGCAATCGGTTTCCTCAAACTGTTTGAGTTAACTACTTGAGTTTTACAGTACTCAGTTGGTTTGAGTTCTCTTCATTTATTGGGTTTTACTGTGCTCAAATTGCTTCATTTACTTAAATGGATTAAGTTCACAGTACTCATTAGGATTAGTTTTTGAACTTAAATGGTTTGTTGCAATCGTTTTTTTTTTTCAAATGGTTTGAGTTACCTTAACTTTTTGGGTTTTACAGAGTTCTTTATAGTTCAGAAAACTTCTGCATATTTAAAAATGTTTTTCAAACTAAAGGAATTCTATAAAAGGTCTATAAAGGAAATGTCCACATAAAGTTCTCTGACTCTGAGGAACCAAAAATGATTGTTATATAGCATCAAAACCCAGAAAGTTAAGGTAACTCAAACCATTTGAGGAAACCGAATGCAACAAACCATTTAAGATCAAAAACTAATCCAAATGAGTACTGTGAACGTAGTCTATTTGAGTAAACGAATCAATTTGAGCACAGGAAAGCCCAATAAATGAAGAGAACTCAAACCAACTGAGTACTGTAAAACCCAATAAGTTAAGGCAACTCAAATCGTTTGAGAAAACCGGTTGCAACAAACCATTTGAGATAAAAAAAAACTAATCTATATGAGTACTGTGAACTTGTTCCATTTAAATTGAAGTAATGAGATATTTATTTAACTTAAATTTATTCAAAAATGAGTAAAATTAACTTTCAGTAAATTTTGAGTTAACTACACTCGTTTCATTTGATAAAGTTGACTGTTGGGTTTTACAGTGTATGAAAAAGTATATTTTGAAACCTTTTATTTTTAAGAATAATCTTGTTGTGCACGAATGTCCTAGTGAAATCCTTTTTTAATTATTCAAAGAACATAGTATATCTCTTATCGCCCTTTAATAATCTATCTAACGATGAGTCTGCATTTTGCCCTGGAGTCCGAGCCAAAAGTCTATTCCTGCAAGATCATGTGAGGACGGTTCAGGAAATCTAATAAGGATATGTAACTTCTCCTCATATACTCTGACTTTTTGGATGACCTTTACTTTGAGTAATGTCATGACAGGTACCATATGACACTTTAAGAGTGAGCAGGGCTTATTCAGCTGCCAGGCTTTGGCCAGAGATCACAGACGACGCCTCTGGTGAGAACACAAGCTTGATCTCCATCGTGCTGCATATGCGTACGTCCATGCATTAGTAATGTCTGAGATCACCACCAGTCATCCAGGGGATCCAAGTTGTAGCCTGATCTGGTTAAATAGATAGGAGATGTCTACGCCTGCTATTGGTTAAAAACATATAGCCAACTTACCTGGTGCTTCCAATAAGCCATGATTCATTAAAAGTGAGGTCATTCCCGTTACTTATTGAGTTATCAGACTTGGGACTCTATTGTGAAACACTGGTGTCAGTGACATAGACAACCCTGGGATCATTCATTATATATGTACAAATATAAATATTTAATAGGGTAGAAGGGGTTAGAAAAATAGGCTTCTTTCAAGCAAGACTAACGTTTGAAGTTTTCTTGTGGTTCTTGCAGTATGTACAGAGGAAAGGTGGAAAGGTGTAATCACTTTAGCGAAATTTCATGGCAATAATAAAGTAATAATTGAAATTTCAAAGGGTCACACTTTATTTTAATGGTCCGTTTGTTGAATTTAAG
Organism: Danio aesculapii; assembly: GCF_903798145.1. Lineage (NCBI taxonomy): Eukaryota > Metazoa > Chordata > Actinopteri > Cypriniformes > Danionidae > Danio > Danio aesculapii. Next base: position 21,501,416 of record NC_079454.1, on the reverse strand, counting down.
TTACATTGCATCTACATGCCAACTAATTCTCATTAGATTATAAGTAGACTGTTAGGTTGGGGTTAGGGTTAGTGTAAGTTAACATGTACTTGCAAAGTTTCTTATACTCAGTTGAATGCCTGCTGACGGAGCAGTATCAACAGATATTAAGCAGACAGTCTACTAATACTCAAATGGACCATCAAAATAAAGTGTTACCTTTAAAAGTGTAGCACAACGCACACACACAAAAGTCAAACTAAAACTGCATTATTTTGGTCAGCTTGAATTTAAAAGATGTGTGTTGAGGATTATGTGTTACATTCCTATTTAAATGAATGCATTTTGCCCATGAAAATTCACCAAACTGCTACATGTGACTATTCAGAAGAAATGAATGCTAAAGTAAATTACATCCCAAACACATCCAAATCACACAAATCAATAAAAAAAACATAATTCTTGCTAAGTTCTTTTAAATAAATGGCTTGTTATCTAGATTCTACACTGGGATGTGTAGAAAGAGACTTGTCAGTTTGAATTAAAAAACATTCTGTAACATAAAATTCCTCAAGTCAAGCATAACAAAATAAGCTTTATCACATTTGCATTTTCACACACAAAAAATTTAAATACAAAAAGACCATAAACAACAACAACAACAACAAAAATGCATCTGTGCATCAATAAAATCTTGTTAAAAGAAAACAATCACTATAAAGCTGCATTATTTGATTCAGAGCACGTTTGTGCTTTTTAACAGGTATTTCGTATTTTGTTTTTGAGGTGACAGTATAAAGACAGCTAAATAATTTTCCAAACGTCAGTGCATTGCCTGCTAAGTTCTGCAGCCCTCTTAGTGCAAGTTGGGATATATCAGGACAGGAAGGCACTGTTCGCATTTTTACATCCATCTCTAGGCTTCATATGAGAATGATTTGTGCTTACAGCGTCCATAAGGGCACAATGCGGTGTGACAAAACCAGTCCAGCACGAGTGAAATGCATCATTGACATCATCAGAGGTCGCTTCCATCATCGTCCATCTGTACAGTCTGCAGCTTGGCCAGCTCTTTCCCTTCCATATCCAGATCCCCACAAACAACCCTGACTGGACCTTCTCCTTCCCTAGAAACAACCTGCAGGCTGTTGGGCAGATGGATGTCTTGAGACCTGTAGTCTGAAGACAGAGCTACACCATCCTCATGGAGGCCACGTCCTGTTTGATTCAGAGCATGGTGTACGTCGGAGTTGGAGAGGGCCGAGGTGACTGTAGCTGTGATGGTAGGGGGAAGAGAACCACCACTGGAGGACGATGAGAGGAAAAGGGAGGCTGTATAGCCCAGGTTGCTACCTTGGTCCAGGGGTATATCAGAAGGATAAGCATAGCTTCCAGGCACATCCAAGGGTTCCTGCTTCACAGTCTGGGAGTAGAGCAGAGTTTGGCTTGAGTGCTGGGAAGAGTCACTGACTACGTTGCCCAAAGGAGCAGAACCTGGGTGAGGGATAAAAGAGGAAGGATAATCAAGTTCAGGTAATGTAGTTCACTATGTCTGCTAATCATAATAAATGAATGAATTCGTGAAGTAGCACATGCTATGATAAAACAAAGTTACATCATTTGAATTCTGTCAAATGAATTACAAAATTCTGCGTTTTAAAAATGCTAGTTTTGCTCCTGTAATTGGACGGAACACATGTAAAAAGGGCTGGACGATTTGGCCTAAAATGAAAATCTTGATTAATTAAACATTTTAACTCGATTACAATTAATAATTGATTATTTAATTTATTTTATGTTTTTGCCCTCATAATTCACAGACAAGTTTTGTACAGTAGATATGCTCACATATTACAAGTGAGAAATTTTTGAAGGGTGCATTGCTTGATTTAAAAATAATTGAAGTAAACACACACTATCTATTATATTAATGATTCTTTATTGAACATCAACGCTGAACAACTGAAATTAAAACACACATTGCCTAAAACGCGGCTCTCCACGCCGCCCACCCTTGTCACCGCTACCTAACTGACCAATCACAAAGCTTGCGCAACGCATCGTTGTGATGTAAGTTTTGCACATTTTTGCAGAGGTGCACAGGTATGCGAAGGCTGCATGTATGTGTGCGCTTGGTGGAAGTATAATATCAGAATAATTTAATAAGTATAAATTAGCCTTAACAGAGTGGGTTCACGTGACTCCACACAAGGTAGGGAAAGTAATTGAATAAATTGACCTGGAAAAATAAGATTGATTATAGGTTCTGAATGTCGATTTCAATTACATTTCAAATATTTGCTCAGCCTTACACATTGTAAAAAATGCAGGGTTTTACACTATTTATTAATGTTGTCCCAACACAAACTTTAGTTATTTTAACACTTTTAACAAATTTATGTGGACTGAACATACAAAGATTAAGTTGTCCCAATGAAATCTCAAGAATTATGTTGTTTCAGTTCATTTTAAATAAGTGGTTTGAACAAGTAAAAAAATATATTTTTTGAGTGCATGTAAACCTGTCACTTTTTATAGTTACAGTATAGCACAAAACAAAACATTAAAAACAAAGAAAATGAGCTTCAGGGGTATATAATGTATTGGTGCTCTTTGAAAATGGGATTTGTTAAGGTTAGCAAATAAATCATCAGTCTAAGGCACTCGAAAAATACTTTCAATACTTTTTTAAGTGCTTTGGACTTGGTTTGCAAACAAAAATAAATGTCAGAAGGTGCTAAAAGATACGATATCGAACTTGAAATGTATAATCTACCGAAATCATATATATATATATATATATATATATATATATATATATATATATATATATATATATATATATATATATATATATATATATATATATATATATATATATATATAAAATTTTAAAATCATTTCAGAGAAGAGTATATCTTGTAAATGATAAACGTGTTGATAAATATATGCAGTATATTATGAATTTAATGTACATGACCTCTTAATGATGAAGCAGTTCACATTTTGTGCTGTGACTCCAAGGTAACCCCAAACATTTTGGCCGGACGTCAACCGTTCCCAATTTAATACAATGTTCTTTTCTTTTAGCTGGCAAAGGCTGCTCTTACAGCTTATAACAATTCAATTGAGAATAGATGCGATAGAAAGGACAGAGCGTGAACATGTGATCTGTTTATCCAGATGGGACTCCCTCGTCGCTCTATCTCAGGAGGTTTGCTTCTGTTTCTCTTTCTTTCTTTCTTGCTCCGCCATTCTTTCAGTCAGTATCTCTTTGTAGTCTCTTTCTTCTTTTCTTCAGAACTTTTCTAGTGAACTGTAAAATGAAACACCTTTTTCATTTTCTGTTTGCGGTTAGACTCACTATGATTTCCTTGTAACTCTAGAATGTGGTTCTTGGCACATGTCTCTTGCAGTGACAGCCTCTGGCTTTTGGCCAGACACTTTTCTTCCATTAGGCTTGCACAAATGTCTGATAAATAATCACGGAGTCCAAACCCCTCCTCCCTCGCTTCATACTCGCTCACTCTCTGAAACTAGAACCAAAGTTTTCTACAAGTTTCCTTTAGCTTCCCGCAGACATTGTTTGTGGTGGAGGGCTGTTGTATGAGGGGGTCAGAAACACATTTTCCTTCCATCTCATTAGGACATTTTACTCAATCCTCTGTTGTCATCTCTGCCATTATAGGCAACAGAAAAGTCTAAAAATGTATCGCACTATTTTGGATTTCATAGACAGCAAGGAAATTGCTATTGTTTTTTTGTGTTTGTGAGGCACTGGAGATCAAACTTTGTGTTTTTATGAAGACATATTTTATTGAATCGACTTGAAAAATACGGGCACAAGGAAACGAGGTTTTGGCTAAACAATTTTAATATCGTCTTTTTTCTCGCTGGTTCGTTTGGGCTCAACTGTTTTCCTTCTAAATCAAAAGTTCAGCCAGGGGTGGGTTTGTTTTTATGTGCCTCGTAAACTGCATATTAAAGGATAAAACAGACGAGCGAGAGAGGAGCAGAACACAGCTAGCCTTGCTGTTATTGATGTGGCCATAAAATATTCATGGAAAGAACCATTAGTGAGTGGTTAGGGCCATGGAGGGGAGGTGGGGACTGTGTTGAGAGCCTGCATTTGGTATGATCCTCTAGCCAGTTGACCTGGACCCCCACATGCCTCTCACAATTTCACCCACAATACACTCCAACTGCCCGTGACCCACAAGGCTCTCTTGCAAAACCTCTGCTCTTTTGCATCAATCTTTGCGGTCACTTTTGGCAAGCTTAACCTCATAAATGTTCAGTCATAGTATTCTCCAAAGTGATGATGTAATTACTCTGGCTCTTATGAGCTCACTAGAAGTGCACGGACTACTTTAGATACTGTTGTTATTGTATCTTCAAAGACACATGTTTGAGACACAGAGGCGTAAAAATCAGACATTTTTAACAGAAAGCGGCAGGAAAACAGACTTAAAAACAACTCAAAAATGAAACTTCTCATGATTTACTCATGTTCCAAAACCAGTTTGACATTTATTAGACCGTGGAACAAAAATAAGGTTGTTGTAATGCATAAAGTAAAAGTCAATTCCATCCAAACCAACACTGAACCCCTTAGTTTTTAAAAGACACTGAAACTATATGGTTTTAGAGCAATATGACCTCCAAATTTTGGGAGAACTGTTCCTTTAAGCACGAAGTTAAGTAAATGAGGTCCTCCTACCGTGAGTAGATGATGTTGATGATGGGGGCAGCATTAGAGGAGGAAGACCCATGGTAGATTCACTTCCAGGGAGATTGACCACACTGTAACTGCTCAGATGAAGACCTCCTGAGGTAGTGGATGGTGTGGAGGGGGCCGAAGCAAAGGACACCACTGAAGAAATGACTCCATCTTCACCATTGGAAACTAAAGTTTGCATGGTCTCTATCTTTCCAGAGGCTGTTTCAGAACCCCCCATTGAGAAGGGAGCATAAGACACGGAAGACCCACCTAACAGCCTTTCCTGACTGTGATGGGAGACCCTCTGAGGATCAAAGGTCAAGAAATGGCCACCTGTGGCACCAAGTCCGTTCAGGAGAGCGCTGCTGCTGTGTGAGTGACCATAAGCTCCACTGTTGATGTAGTGAGCATTGACGCTCGCAAGGTCACCATTAAAACTCATTCCTCCACCTGAGTGTGAGGGCATTTTGACATCTCCGATTTGTTGGATGACTGTTGTTCCTCCGTCTGAGTAAACTGTAGGGGGGGCTGTTCCGTGTGGGACTGAGCTGGAAGAGCCGCTGGAGAGGGGACGTGGTGACAAGTCCTCCTGGCCTTTACTGGACTCATCTTCTGTACTGTGATTGCCGTCTGACTCACTGAAAATTAAAAAGAAATGTTTGAAACAGACCATTGATTATTTTTTGGGCTTAGTTTGAATTTATTTAATTATTTATTGAAATTATTTATTTATTGTTTGTTTGTTTGTTTCAAAAATAACTCTTTCAAGAATATTGTCTACTATTTGTACTTTCAATTTGGTCTGTTTATGTTTTAATTTTTTTATGGTCCATCAATTTACTCACTATTTACTCACCCTCAAGTGATTATAAACCATTATAAGTTTCTTTATATTGTCGAAGACAGAAGAAGATATTTCGGAAAGCTGAAAACCTGTAGCCATCAAATTCCATAATAAGAAAAATAAACACTAGATGTTTTCAGCTTTCTTCAAAATATCTTCTTTTGTGTTCAACAGAAGGAAGAAACTCAAATCATGTTTGGAACAAGTGACAGAATTTTAATTTTTGCTAAACTGTCCCTTTAAAAAACACGAGAAGTATAATTATCAGATAAATATGTGTATTTATAAATGCCAAAAAGTTTTATTTGTAATTCTCACTGTTAATTGCCAAATTAAAAATACAGTGAAGTGTCTAAATCAAAATGGTGTGTATTAAGTGCGTACTACTGCTTTATCACCAGTATGCACTTAACTCTTTCAGAACCTTTAAGTAATAATTTTAAAGTAAACCCCTACAAAACAGACTGCTTTACTAAGTCATTTTCTACAAATATCTCAGTCATTATTTAAAAGTAGACCTCTTGCCCCCGAGGGTCAAAAATCAGATAAAAGGATCTGAGCTCTTGAAGGCATTTGGTGGGTCTCTTTACAGACTATGACAGCTGCGGGTGCATCGTTCAGTCCCCTCGAGCAGCCGAGCCGCATCTATACAAAGATCTATTGACACCACACGCCGTTGGTCTTTTCCTATCCAACAAACTCATACGAGGAGTTCATGAACATCCTCGTTCAAACAACGAGTAATTATCAATGTCAGGGTGATAGTGCAACATCAAAGCAAGACCCACTGCAGTCTAAAACCTGACTTTCCCGTATTTACGAGCTTCAATGTTATTTCTTTCTTATGAGTTATGTCGACGGCAGCTGGAAACGCGATGTCATACAAACAAGGTGCGAGCTAAAGTTTACATAGCCGAATCGCTTCTTATCTGTCTCAGATGCCTCAAGCTGTGAAGAGGATTTTGGCCACGTCAGGAGATTGAGTGCAGATCTCCCTGACTGATTATCAGGGTGGGACAATGGCCTTAAAATCCAGAAACAAACATAGACAATGCCTATGCTAATTTAATGGCTGATCATATCTAAAGTAAACAGATGAGCTGTTTTGGTTGTGTTTGAAAGCAGCTATATGTTTATAAGGTATTTGTTTTGCTTATCAAATTAATGCAAACATTTTAATTAAAATTTCCAATTTATGAAAAGCGAATGTGTAAAGCAGCCGTATATATAATGCAACATCGCTAACCTTTTATTCTGTGAATAAACAAGCATCTCCCAAATTGCTTTTGGATAAGAAAATAATTCATCGATCAAGTTTAATGACTGAACAGACCCACGGAGTAACCTTTACTTTTAAAAGCGAACGCGTCACCGGCACCACGTTCTTCAAAAGTACACCTCATTGAAGCGCTCAAAGCTTCGTATTTCAAAACATTGCTGAAACGTGTCCTCCATTCGGTCTCGCGCATTCCTTCATACGCTTTCCATTCTCAGTTAACGATATAAATATATCTACGACAGCGTCCTACCTCTTCGACTGCGCTTCTGATGGATTTCTGTCTCTCTGCCTCCTGTTTTTGAACCAGTTGCTGACCTGCGTCAAGGAAAGTCCTGTCATTTTGGCCAGATTTCGCTTCTCGGCTGGAGATGGGTACCGGTTCCGCTTGTACATATCCTTCAGCGCGTTCCGAGACCTCTCTTTGAAACAATACACGGTCTCTTCTCCGTCCCAGATAGTCCGAGGCAGCGGATATTTCCTGCGTAAGCGATACTTGTCCACGGCGCCCAGCGGTCTGCCCCGCGCCTTCTCCGCCTCGGTGTAGCGCGCTTTGTACCACATATCCTGCAGAGACGAGTGGTTCGACGGGCTGAAAGAGTGGTTTTCCAAGATGCAGTAGAGCTCTTGGTAGCGGGCATGGTGGAAGGCGACTATCGCTTGCGCCTTCAGGATGCTCTCGTTCCCCCGCAGCAGGTCACTCTGCGGCAGTGACCACAGGAACCTGGCCAGGCGGTCCACGTTCCCACCCTGCATCAGCGCTTCGCAGACGCACGCGACCTGCTCGGGGGAAAAGGCCAGGGAGGCCGGCGAGCAGTCCAAAAGTTCGGCATTCTCCATCGGCAACTCCGCGGGGTCCAGCACTGACAGCTTGACACTCCCACGACTCTCCCTCTTGATCTCATCGGCACTAATGACCTCGCTTGAGGAAGAAGACATTTTGAACGCGTCCTGATAAGTCACTCCTCTGGGTTTCAGGCAGCACATCAGGCGATCGGGTTTCGCCCCTCCATCCAAGCACGATCAGGTATCTGGCCGCTGCGTGGTGTGGATAAGATCTGGCGTCCCCCGTTCTACCACAAGTTTAACTCCACAGCCCACGTTGGAAAGGAGTCCAAGTCCTGAGCGCATTTTGATTCGCCGCTTTGCTTCAACGGGGTGGAGCGACTGCGATGTGAAGACAAATGTTTGCGGTGGGAACGTCCATCAAGCGTTCAGCAGACGCGGGTACCTGCGCAAGGTAATGCAGGCTGCACTACGTCAACTCGCACAAAAAAACTAAGCACCAGTTCTCACGTTCAACATTTGGTTCAACAGCTGAATTCTCTTCGTTTGGTGTCAGCAATTGCCATGAAGCCAAAACAAGCGTTTCCTTGAAGAATGAGTAGAGCTATAACAGTATTGTTATATAAAGTTGAAGTCAGAATTATTAAACCCCTTGAATTATTAGCCCCCTGTTAATTTTTTTCCTCAATTTCTGTTTAACAGAGATTTTTTCAACACATTTCTAAACATAAGAGTTTGAATAACTCATTTCTAATAACTGATTTATTTTATCTTTGTCATGATGACAGTAAATAATGTTTGACTAGATATTTTTCAAGACACTTCTATACAGCTTAAAGTGACATTTAAAGGCTTATCTAGGTTAATTAGGTTAACTAGGCAGGTTAGGGTAATTAGGCAAGTTATTGTATAACAGTGGTTTGTTCTGTAGACAATTAAAAATGTATATAGCTTAAAGGGGCTAATAATTTTGACCTTAAAATGGTAGACATACAGACATACTTTGAAAATTTCCTTGCTCTGTTAAAAATCATTTGAGAAATATATATAAAAAATCAAAGGGGGTTTAATAAGTCTGATTTCAACTGTATGTAAAAAAAAATCACATTTAGGGTCGTGACCCAGGAGATGTGTTATTACGCACTGCATATGTAAAATATTATAGATTTGCAGTATATAAAAATATTTTTTAATAGACGTCAAATGAATAGTAAAATTTGAATTATTATTATTTTTAATTACTAATTTTAGCTCTAGCATGCACACCTATTCTATATGTATTAAAATAAATAAAATATCACACATTTGGTGAAATAAATAAAGTGTAATACTTATTGGTGGAATTTATGTATTTATATTTTATTTCATGCTAAATTCAATTATTTACCAAATGGTTATTTTTCTGTTAAAATGTTTAAAGTAAAATAATAAGAATTTTGATTGCCACAATAAATTCATATGCAACATTTAACAGCAGCATTTTATGTACGTGACATTCATTTCTTTCACAGTTTTAAGTTAATTTACATGGGAATATTATATCAGAATTTGAGTGAAAAATTTACAAAACCTGTCAGATCTGTCTTTTGAACCAATGCATTGCTTAACGTCTTAAGAATATACACTAAAAAATTCACCTTTAAGTAAGAACTATGAATAATAACATTATGCAACTTGGTTTTCAACTATTTTGCAAGTTGTCCAAAAAACAGACATTTTCCCAATCTCAAATGTTGCACCGCAATTCCACCAACTGTTTATATCTGTCCATTTGTCAGACAGGCACTGACAATCTGCCTCTTGATTGCACTTTTCCTTTTTTTCAGTTTGTCATGCTGTTTACTGGAAACTGAAGGTTTGTATGGGAGCCAACAACCGCAACAGCTGACAGGAGGCCCCAGAAGCCTCTCACAAAAGCAAAGGGGAGCTTGACGTGATTGCATCCCTAAAATTAAACCCAGCGCAAACTGAATACCTGGCAGAAGCTCTGTGCACATCCCTGCATTCACATGCTCTCTGGAATGATGGTGGCATATAGGTATGTAGGTACCACTTTTTATAAACTGCTTAGACTATATCACTGCATATAGATAGGTATCACTGTAAAAACAGAGAGCGGAATTAATTAAACAAATAAGTCAGTCTTACTCAAATATTTCAGGTCATTACACCGTTAGTTGCGTCACGGTGGTGCAGTGGGTAGCACGATCGCCTCACAACAAGAAGGTCGCTGGTTCGAGCCGTGGCTGGGTCAATTGGCATTTCTGTGTGAAGTTTGCATGTACTCCTCATGTTGGCGTGGGTTTCCTCCGGGTGCTCCGGTTTCCCCCACAAGTCCAAAGACATGCAGTGCAGGTGAATTGAATGAGCTAAATTGGATGTAGTGTATGTGTATGAATGAGAGTGTATGGGTGTTTCCCAGTGTTGGGTTGTGGCTGGAAGGGCATCCGCTGCATAAAACATATGCTGGATAAGTTTTCAGTTCATTCCGCTGTGGCGACCCCTGATTAATAAAGGAACTAAGCCAAAAAGAAAATGCATGAATGAATCATACCTTATAAAAACAAGTTACGGGAACTCGCTTTTTGGTTTTATTGACAAAGTTGAAGCAGATTTCTAGATCCCAACATGCTTTTCATCAGACTTAAAGGAAAACATGTGAAATTAAGTGTGTTTTTGCACTATTAATATGGAGACTTGATTTAAAGAGATTTATTTTATGCTGAAATTGATCAAGTTACCACTGTGGTGAAAAGTTTGGTGGAGGATGAGCTGATAAACTCTATGACTTTATATACTGCATGATCTCCAGCTCTAGGTCAGGTCACAATTCATGCTATATTAACTACAAGCTTGTTAACCTCATATTATTACGATATTGACAGTTCATTAGTAGTTATAAAGTATGATCTTATTCTGCATTGCTAATCCTACCCCAAACCTAAACCCAACTTCTATGTTACCAACTGCTACACTGTAAAACCCAATATGTTAAGTCCAAACCATTTGAGGAAACCAATTGCAACAAACCACGAATCCAAATGAGTACTGTGAACTTAATCCGTTTGAGTAAATGAAGCAATTTGAGCACAGAAAACCCAATAAATGAAGAGAACTCAAACCAACTGAGTACTGTAAAACTTAATAAACTAAGACAACTCAAACTGTTTGAGGAAACCGATTGCTACAAACCCTTTGAAACTAATCTATATGAGTACTATGAACTTACTTCATTTAAGTTGAAGTAATTAGGTATTTAATTAACCCATTACCTTCAACACTGAGTTCAAAACTCTTTTCAAGAGTAGAATTAACTTACTGTAAATTTCCAGTTAACTACAATCATTTCATTTAATAAAGTTTACTGATGGGTTTTACAGTGTAATAAACAGCTAATTAGTAGTTTATTAAGCTAGTAATGTTAGCAAATGATTTGTTAATACCGTGAATTGTGACCTAATCTAAAGTGTTGGCAATAGTTTCTTAGACATTGCACATACTCATGCTATTAATAGCTTCTGAGCTAAAATGGGTATCACTCATCATAAACATGTTGTGGTACAAAATTCAAATGGAATCTTCTACTAGCTTAAAACAATTAGACTTGAGTACGTTTGAGTAAATCTGAACACATTTCTATCAAGAATGGACTGTAAGGAGGATAGCTGTCATGAAGTCGTGCTATGGTGCATTACAATCGTCAGGATTAAATCTCTGTTTAACCCTGAGTACACGCAGCTGTAAAATCCCCACAGTGCTCCCCTTATCTCTTTGATTTCCCATTTAGATTGGGTGAAGTGTTGCCTGTTGTGGGCTTGGCTTTTGTTAGCAGATAATTGGCTTAAATTGCCTGTTAGAAACAATTAGTGACAATAGAGAATGATTTACAGCTTCTCCTTTTTTTATCCTGTCAAAATTCTGAATGATCGCATATTTCCAACCTGCACAGATCTTGTTGTAAACAGTATTAACATTTATTTTCCTCATTTTTCTTAGCAAAGATGCTATCTGTAATCAGGGTGTGATGAAATGTTGTCAGGCGAAGCAGTTCTTGACAATCCATCATTGTCAATGAAGCTTACTAGCTTGCACACGTCCAAAGTTTGATATAATTCTCATTTTGCATGCTTTTTTATTGTTTATCTCTATTTTTAGTTTCCAGTCGCTTGCTGCTTGGGTGTCTTGTGAAGATTTCCTTGCTGAATTTGTGTGTAAGAGAGTGAGATGATCAGTTTGTCAAAGGGGCTGGGCTGGGCGCTGGAATTCAGCGGAGAATTTCCTGCCTTTTTAAATCCTCTATATACCTGGAGCTTCAGCAGATGATCCAAAACACATGCACAGCAAATCCAACACAAGTAGCCTCAGTGCACTGGTCAAAAGGGCCCAAACAGAAACAGACAACAATAAAAAAGAACACCCAAGAGCTTTTCTCAGAGAAGTTTGTTTGTTTATTATTTTTGTTTCTTTTAATTTTTAAAGATCTGTCTGTCTGTCTGTCTGTCTGTCTGTCTATCTAATTAGATTTTGGTTAGTTGGTTAATTACTTTACTCTTTACATGAATTAATAATTTTTTTTTTTATACAAGATGGATCACATTTCCAAAGCCTTAAATGTGGGTTAAGGTGTTCTTAATGACTGAATATTATTTATTTATTTATTTATTTATTTATTTATTTATTTATTTATTTATTTATTTATATATTTTAGTTAGTTAGTTGGTCATTGGTTTAGGGGGTAAATAATTTTTTTTTTGTTTAATTTGTTTCTAGGCGATGCAGTGGCGCAGTGAGTAGCATGATCGTCTCACAACAAGAAGGTTGCTGGTTCGAGCCTTGGCTGGGTCAGTTAGCATTGCTGTGTGGAGTTTGCAAGGTGTGCCTGTGTTGGCGTGGGTTATTCTCCGGGTGCTCTGGTTTCCCCCACAGTCCAAAGACATGTGGTATAGGTGAATTGGGTAAGCTAAATTGGCTGAGTGTATGTGTGTGATTGAGTGAGCATAGGTGTTTCCCAGTGATGGGTTGCTGGAAGGGCATCGGCTGCATAAAACACATGCTGGATAAGTTGGCGGTTCATTCCACTGTGGCGATCCCAGATTAATAAAGGGACTAAGCCAAAAAGAAAATGAATGCATGAATGAATAATTTGTTTCTTATTTATATATTTATTTATTTAAGTTAGTTGGTTATTGTTTTTAGGTGATTAATTATTTATTTGTTTGATTTGTTCATTATTTATTTAGGGGTAAATATTTATTTATTTAATTTGTTCTTGTTTATATATTTATTTATTTATTTATTTATTTATTTATTTTAGTTAGTTGGTTATTGTTTTTAGGGGATTAATTTTTTATTTTTTATTTGTTTCTTTTTTTAGTTAGTTGGTTATTGTTTTGGGGGGTTAATTATTTATTTGTTTGATTTGTTCCCTATTTATTTATTTATTATTATTATTTTTTTGTTAGTTAGTTGGTTATTTTTTTAGGGGTTTAATTATTTATTTGTTTCATTGTCTCTTTTTTATTTATTTATTTATTCATTTAATTTATTTTAGTTAGTTGGTTATTGATTTTAGGGGGTAAATATTTATTTGTTTAATTTATTTCTTGTTTATATACTTATTTATTTATGTTAGTTGGTTATTGTTTTGCGGGGGTTAATTATTTATTTTTTATTTTTATCTTTATTTATTTTAGTTAGTTGGTTATTGTTTTGGGGGTTCAATTATTAATTTGTTTGATTTGTTCCTTGTTTATATATTTATTCAGTCATTTATCCATTCATTTATTTATTTAAGTTAGTTGGTTATTGTTTTTAGAGGGTTAATTATTTATTTGCCTGATTTGTTTCTTACTTATTCATTCATTTATTTATTTATTTGGATTTATTCTAGTTATTTAAAGATATTTTTAAAATAGTTTGTTTGTTTGTTTGTTTGTTTATTTATTTGTTTAATGAAATAAAGAATGATTAATGAATTTATTTATTTCAGACAGTCAGTTAGTTTTTTGTCTTTCATTAATTTAATTTTTATACAAGATTGATCACATTTCCAAAACTCATAGGAGGTTTAAGTATGCTATTTAATAATCATTTCATAAATTAATTAATTACGATTTCTTCGCTTTTATTAATTGCTACTTTAAACATTTATTATTTTCAGTCAATAAATGAATGCAATAATTCATTAGTTATTGTCACAATGTCATAGCTCCATTTTAAAGGCGAATGACTTTTTAACATCTTGATATCAAGTTATAGACATCAGATCACTACTCTTCTGTTTCATAGCTAGTGGCATCCCCACATGTCCAACAGCGTGGCCATGAATGAATCCATTGTGCCACTGCAACTGCACAGAAGCTTTCTGCAACCTCCACCCTTCCCTCCATATGTTCCCAATACATCTAAACCTGTGGCCTGAGGGGCTGCCACAAAAGCACCTGCCCCTGCCCCGGCCCACAATAGAGGCTATTCTTCATGAAGGCCTGACAAGCATTAATGACGACTTGGGGAATATCAGCTAGATAGTAGGGAGTGGGATATGTGTCAACATTTCTGTAGGTGATGGTCTATGGAAGTGCTTGTGATGTGTGCATTTGTAGAGCGTGTGTTTGTCTGTGTGCTTTGTGCATCTGTTTGTGCATGACTTTCTTTAGTTTCCCCCATGGCTGGTTTTACCAGTCTTACAAAGGGGATTTTTTTTTCAGTTTGTTCACACCGCGCGTTTATCTCTCAGATCTGTGCATGCTAAACGTAGGATAAAATGCCCTTGATTTGACTGTAATGCAGAGTTTAGGATGGAATGTAAGCAAAACGAGTCGGCGCAAGCATATTTTTTTTATTTCGAATGACAGAGTTTTGGCAGAGCAACTTCACACAGACTGGCTAGTCTGTAAAATGTTCAATTTAAGTTGTTCTTGAACAAACTAAGTTCAGCCTCCTCGCTTCACTAGAAATTATCTCATTGTTTATGGTTGAGTGCCCGATGTTCTTGATGGTTTAATGAGAATGATAGGGTTGCTGTCATGATGTCGTTGGATATTTTGCAATCATTGGCCTGTTTACAAAGAGGATAATAACTGTAAAGATTTCTCCAACTATTGTGTAATTTTTTAATAATTGTTATATATATGTGAAAGTATTGACGGCGTTCACAGCACAGGCGCAATGACCAAGGATAAGGATGATATAAAGAATTAGATTATCTTAAATATTAAAGAATTTAAAAAAACACAACTATGACAACAACATCAGGTAAATAATATAACTGAAATCACTGTTAGAATTATTTTTATCAACATCAATAAAATTGTCAGACTATCAGAATACATCCTATTTAAGTGTTTAAGCATTAAAAAGTATATTTGAAAAACCTGAGCTGAGCAGTGGTTTCTGTTAGTGAGAATCCTGACACCACACATGATACTTTGAGTTTAGATGAATATGTAAATATGTGCTGGACGTTTTCCTCTCAATTACACTATAAACATAAATCTAAAATGACAGGGGTGACAAAACAGCAGTTAAGACATCAATGGGATTTTTGCAAAGACTCACAATTTATCACTCAAGTTATGTCATGTTAACGTATTTCCATCTCTCCTATTGCAAATGTTTTGTTTGTTTGGATGCACCTTTAATTAATAGTTATATATTCCTTCCCATATTACACATACACACTTTAATAAACCAACAGAAACTGACAGAAAATTTGCATATAAGGAGGAATGCTGTGATGATTGGTTTATTTTTAGTTGCCATAGAGTGCATTGACTGAATATTTTTCTAATTGTTATTTAAATTGTTATCAGATGTCTATCTAAGTACTGTGGTTTTGGTAAGATTTTTAACCACAGAAATTACCCCTAGAATTTATATATTTTTTTAGTCACATTGGGCCAGATTCACATGTGGCATCAGCGTCAACGCTTCCCATTCACTTTGAATAGTTAATTTTAAGCGTTGCCGAACTACATTGTGGACCTGTCTGCACTGCTTCAGCACTGTTGCTCGCAGCAGGAATTGGGAATTTCTCAACTTTTTAACAGATCTCTTTATGTAAATAACACAGCTCAGACATTAGACAGTTGTGGCTTAGTTTCATTAACTGATGCTACTATGATGATTGCGTTTTTGACACTAAAGCCCTGTGTGAATCGGGCAACCCAGGCTCATTCTGAAAACTTACTGCTATATCCATTTCTGGAGAGTGCCAAATATGTCCCAGGAGGAATGCTTTTTTGCAGTTTTTGTTCTCGCGTAAATCCACCAGAAGCCGCTGTCAACTCACTGACTGAAAGACTGACTGACTCACTGACTGACTGACTGACTGACTGACCGATCAACTGATCCTTCTTCCCTAAACCTAACCAATAGTGTTTTCAAAAGCAAACTGGACAAACTGGTAGCAGCGGAAAACCCGTCCATATGGAAATAAGCGCTCAGCTAGTAAGCACGAAAAGGAATGGCGACAAAATGTAGCGTTTGTTTTAAAGACGAAATGCAGCCATACTTACTTCTGGCTAGATAATTTGCAATCTTCAGAAGTGTATAAAGGAAGTGTATATATGTTGCAATCGGGCATTACAAAGACACATAAACACACCATGATGTACTCTGAAACACACACATGCAAAGTAATCAGTAATCATACCGCAGTTGTCAAAAATATTTTAACAAATTGAGTAGATTGCTTGTTAATTCACAATCTTTTTAACTGAAGTTGTAGAGAGGATTATTTTAGCTATCAGTGAATAAAATGAAATGTGCTCCTTAGTTATAGTTATATATTAATATATGTATATGTATATATATATAGGCTAAATTATGATACTCGACAAAAGAGGCCGATAGAGATGTATTTAGTGTTGTATTTTGTGGTTTTAACATATGAAAACACAGACAGGAGTTAATTTAAACCTCTGCTAGAAAAGACGAGTTTTTGAAGCTTATTGGCATCCTTTCACTCTAGAAAAATCCCAAAGATAGCTGAGAGATATAACAACATCCATAAATGTACAATAAACGCTTAAGTTCAGCCATTTACATTGATGCATCATTACAAATATACATTGCAAAATTCACAATATACATGTTAAACTTACAAACGATACAGACTTTGGGCTTCTTCATGTGTCGTTCAATAAATAATATAATATGTCTTTACTGAATTTTAAATTCTGACATCAAGCTGTGATTACCTGAGAGCTCTAAAATGCCGGTCTCGTTTTTAAAATAAAAGTCCCACATACTGTAGTAAATAAACAGTATATAAGCTTAGATAAGCATAAAATTAAAGGAAAAAAATATCATTGTTGTAATCTCATTAAGAAACATTGTGGCCAGTCAAATGCTGCTGGTGCATGAATATTAAGGATTCTGTGTGGAACTTCAGAGTTGTGTTTTGTTCCAATTGGCCTGTTTTTCACCAGGGTTTTATACTCAAATTTGCATGAAAACAAGGAAGCAATGATGTTTGAGGCTCACAGTATATGATGTCTATGTTCTGAACTCTGATTATTAATTTATGCCTAGGTATATCTAGATTGTCATCCTATTGTTACCTGTATATGTTGCAAGCTGTATATGACCTTATAAAGACAGAACATCAACATGCAATGGTATGGATGCTAATAAAATGTAATTGTTTAGTAATTTAGTTTTCTTTACAGCTGTACTTGGTTTTGATAGGGCTTACAAATGAAAATATAATTGTGGAATCCTTTTCTTAATGATTTCATTGTTAAATGACCAGAAGCCAATCAGAATCAAAGCAGCAAAATTAAAAAAAAACTATATATGCTTATTATAAACAGAGCATCCACTGTCCACTCCAATAATGCTCTCTCCATGAACAGGTTTAAGATAGTTCGAGGAATGTGAGTATGTTTGCATTAGCCTTTGCGTATCTGTGTGCTCAAGACCTGTTAAATGGGTAATTCTGACAGACAGGTAAATAAACAGAAACCTGGAATGTGTAAACACACTCATTTAAGGTGAGACACCCCACTCTTGAATGCTTCCTTCACCTTTGTCTTGATGTCTACAGCTACCATGTCAGAAGACTGATTACTTGTTATCAAATATATTGAATAGACGCTTATGTAGGTGTTTCATATCCCCATCCCCCTCTTTAATTGTCTTCTTAAGAAATAAGTGTTTTGTCAAACGCTTCAGGCAAAATCTACCAGTGCATACCATCAGCTTAATGCGCCGACCTTTTGGTTTGTGCGGCCGACATACATGTTTTTAATCCAGTTGCCATTCTTTGCTTGAGGGAAAAAATGATTTTAGCCTTCTAAGATTGACAGCGGGACAATCCGTGCCTCGAAGAATGTGCTTTTTGTTTTTTGTCAGATAATCTTTTAGCTAGTCATTTGCAGATAATCTTGCACTTTGTAATATCAAGTTAAGACTCTTGCTACTCTTTGGCAAGAGTCCTGCTATCTGTCATCACTAATTTCCCTTTAATAAATATAATTAAATGGCTTTTCAGCTGTCTTATCATGCGAGTAGTAAGGTGTGAAATTAGAGGTCAAACAAAAAACACTGTTGTGAGTCAGTGAAAGGGAAAATCACACTTATCAGTTTTATAATATTCAACAATATCAAATTCCATCAATGGGTATGCACAGGTGCAAAGTTCCTAAAATTATGGCTTTTGACATGTAATAATATGTGACATGCATGCCTTATCAAATGTGTTTTTTTTTCTTTGGTTTTTGTCCTGTTACTTATGGCAACAAACAAAACACAAATATTAAAATGTGACACTCGTGTTGTAGTGTCTGTGTCTGGGTGATGACTGTGCAGTATTTTGTAGTGCCAACAAATCTTCCATTCCCAGGCTCCTCTGTCCTGGGTGTGTCTTGACCTTGTGTACTGTCAACAACGGAGGAGGGTCACACACACACACACTCATGTCTTGCATAGCAATTTTATAAGCTTACTGCTGAATAAATCAGCACTCATGTAAATAATACACTGACCAAACTATCAATTGTTCTACAAAAATAAACTACTTGAGTTAAAAAGTCTTTATTTGGATTTCTATTGTAGTTATTCATATATTTTGGCTTGTCATATGTTGTCACAAGCCTAAATGATGTAGTATGTCAGTTTTGTTTCTTATAAGTTGTATCCTGATCATATTGCAGGATGGTAATACCATATTCACCAGGCTCAATAACTATTATTATTATTAATTCTAGATATATTTTATATAATGTAATTACTGCTGATTAAACCAATATTTAATTACATATTATACAGAAGCACCAATGTTTTGGACATAGATATTTATTTATTCATAATGCAGCAATTTCTAGTATATCTTAAAGCATGTGTTTTCACAAATTGCTAATTTATAACATGATCAAAGTATCTCAATGTAAAAAATGAAGCAAGCAACTGACAAATATTGGTATCTGTGTTAAAATGGCCAAAATAGTTGGTAAAATTAGTAAATATATACATATATCTGCAATATAGGCACACATGCCAACATTAGCTTGCTGAGGGATAATCAATGGCACAAAAGCTATAGAAAAAATAGTATTTATATCATTTGAACAAAGTCACTTAAATCTACATGATAGTGTTTTGAGGTAATCATTCAGCAAACGTTTCTCCGTCCAGTTTTCCAGCAAACCTCCCTTCCACTTCAACTCTTTCACTCTGGATAGTAATTCATTCATTTGTTTGTTTGTTCATTCCTTTGTTCATTCATTTGTTCGGTCGTTCCTTCATTTTCTTTCAGCTTATTCTCATATTTGAATTAGTAAGTTATTAAATTTAGATTTGCTTTAATGAGATCAATTGAATCAGTGAGTTTTTAACTGGAGACTCTCTCTGAATGGATCATCTGATTCGGTGAGTTATCAAATTTAGATTTGCTCTTATCAGATCAATTGAATCAGAGAGTTTTTAACTGGAGACTCGCTCTCAATGAATCATTTGAATCAGTGTGTTATTAAATTCAGATTTGCTCTAAGGAGATCAATTGAATCAGAGAGTTTTTAACTAGAGACTCACTCTGAATAGATCATTTGAGTCAGTAAATGTCAATTTTAGATTTGCTCTTACCAGATCAACTGAATCAGAGAGTTTTTTACCTGGAGACTCGCTCTGAATGGATCATTTGACTCAGTGAGTTGGTAACTGGAGACTCACTTCATCATATCATTTGAATCAGTGACCTATTGAATTAAGACTCACTCGGACTGGATCATTTGAATCAATGAGTTGATCACTGCAGACTCTTTCTCTGACCAGATCATTGAAATCAGTGAGTTTTCAGCTGGATTCCTATTCTTAACAGATTGCTAAATTTAGACTGGCTCTAACTGGATCATTTAAGTCAATGAGCTGTTGGCTCGAGAAAGAATGGGGAATCAGTGCAAAGTGATTTATCATGTGAATTGAAAAGAATCAGTGTGCTCATGAGTCACACAGGCAAAGAATTATGTAAAATCAAGACTCTTTGCTGACATCCAGAATAATGAAAACAAACGGAATGAGGTAAAAAAGCATCATAAAAATGAATAATCAAGATAAGGTGATCTTCCACCTTCCACATATTGATCAGGAAAGACTTCTGAAAGTTCATTTTAAAGCATCTGATAAGCTCACACAGTAGTTTTCCTTCTAGCCTCATCAATGTGGGAAATGCCTTGTCTTATCTTATCAGTGCTTAACTATCTTTTTCTCCCTGAGTTTGCAGTGTTTGCATAGGGGCTGCTGCGGAGAGCTTGCAGGTGTGAAGTCTGCTCCGTCAGGGCTTTAGCTCTTGGCTTATTTGGCTCCCTTCGCTGTATTGTTTATATATCCCACCCTCTGGCATCATTCCATGTTTCGCAGGTATTTAATCCTCCATCTCCCCCTCAAACATGTTATTATCAGGCACCATTGTTAAAGAAATGCTCAAGAAAATGTGTTGTTCTTGGCTTCCATCTTAAGAGAGGAATGCAAATCTAGAATAATCCAGACAGCTCTTTTTGCAACATTTTGACGCTGAACGATGAAAGATGATGGGGAAATTAGTTTTTCTGTGGACATGATGTTTGAGATCCCATGTCAATCCAAATAGCTTTGAAAAACATAATATCAGAGTTGTGTTTCAGGTTGTGCTTTGAAGAGATGTTGAAAACATCTGTCTTGGTTCACGTCAGTCACGTACTGTAGTGATCAAACCCACATAAAAGGTAGTTATGGATGAGTGCCTGCTCCCTGTGAAGATGATTACTCTTTGCCAGTATGCTCTGTGTTTACATAAGCAAAGCAGGCATGCTGTTTGACAAAACCTCCTGTGGTGATAATATTGACCAAAGGAGAGTTTTGCTTCATTTGTTCCTCTGAGGACTTATAGTTTGTTGCTTAACTATGTGCATCTGTGATGACTCAACCATTGTTAATGGCAAATCAGCTGCTGGTTCACTTTATTTATTTATTTAATTACATTTGTATAATTTTTTGAGGCATGACATCGGAAATATGGCCATGAAAAAGATCTTGTTCTGTCTTGCCGCTGTTGTTGTTAATATTATTGTTGTTCACCATTTATTTGCTTCATTTATTTGATTAAAAATAAAGTAAAAACGATGAAATATTATTTGGATTTCAAACAGCGCTTTTGAAATCTTTTGAAATATATTTTTAAATTGTATTTATTCCTGGTAAGCAAATGCCTACATTTGGACTTCGGTAGCACATTAATAATGTTTTAAACATTAATAATGTTTTCTAGCATTTGCTTATTTTAATTAATATTAAAAAATCCTGATCTATCTGCCTTTTTGTTAATATGACCACTGTATATTTAAAAAAAAAACGCATAATCCAAATAATAAAACAAATAATCCATATCTAAATGGAGTTTTTGAAAACTGAGTAAGAAGTATGTTTGACTGCTTTATTTTTTATATATCATGAAATTAATGTTACACGTGGTAATTTAAAGGGCACCTATGATGAAAACCATGTTTTGTAAGCTGCTTGGACAGAACTATTTGAAGGTATAGTGTGTCCACTGTCATATCGGGGTGATATAAAGACAATAAGTGTCTTTTTTTAATTTCCTGACGTTAAAATATGATCCAAATCCCTCCCATTTTGAGGCCACCGCAACGTGACGTAGGAGTGCTGTTTCTTCGCCCAAAGAATCGAGTGACAGCCGCATATTAATGTCTCCATTGTAATGCGTATAATAACATCAACAAGACAGGACGTGCGCAAAGCAACTGGAATTAACAGATCTGTTCAGCTCTCTGTGATCATCAGTCATCATCAAATGTGATCAAGAATGAGTTTGACAAGTTTAAAACATTTTTAAAACCGTGCTTGTTTGTAATGAATTACATCGATTTTACTGTCTTTACTTTATCAGCACAGCCGCGTGTCAGTACAATTATAAAAGAAGATGCTTCAATCCCGGTTTGTGGACATTAAATCGGGTTTATTTTGTGCATTAACATATTAGATATCCATACAGCAGTGGATATTAACGTGTATCTTGTCACATTTGCATGCAAAGTTAAATGTGTGTGTGTGTGTGTGTGTGTGTGTGTGTGTGTGTGTGTGTGTGTGCGTGTGTGTGCATGTGTGTGCGTGTGTGTGTGTGTGTGTGTGCGTGTGTGTGTGTGTGTGCGTGTGTGTGTGTGTGTGTGCGTGTGTGTGTGCGTGCGTGTGTGTGCGTGCGTGTGTGTGTGTGTGTGTGTGTGTGTGTGTGTGTGTGTGTGTGAACTTTGTAACAACATTGTGTGTGACTCATTCTCATCAACATTAACTCCACAACAAAAACATCAAATAATCAGTGGGCAAGTTCTTACTGTAGTTCTCACAAACTTTACCTGAGGTCTGCTTCCTTCATGTCTGTCACTGTGCTGTTTATCTGATGCAGCCAAGGCGGAGATTGAGGCACACTCAAACAGGCACTTGTGGGAATGGTGGGCGGGGAGAACTAGCACAGGCAATAAAAACAGCGACATATGGTTCAAAGCAGAAAATTCATATATTCTGAAAGGTACAATAAATAATCTGATGGATGTTTCAATAGTATCTGGATGCAGCCTTTATGATGCAAGCTGAGATTGCATCACTCAGCGATGCAATGTCAGACACAATGCACTCAATGGAGTAAGTGACCTCACTGTGATGGGTAGGGTTAGGGGTGGGGCTTAGGTGAGCGCATGAAAAAGCATTGGATGCAGCTCAGATTGCACTGCACCAGGTCTGCATCCAGACCCCTCTCGGATGTTTTGAGCTGAAACTTTACAGACACATTCTGGAGACACAAAAGACTTTTCTTAATTCTTGAAAAGGGGGTAAAATAGGCGCCCTTTAACTTCAGATTAGTATGATAAAGATTTATGTGGGATGAGCTCTATTGATTGTGTTCTAAGACAAACAATTGAGTCATTAAATGTGATTTTTTTTTTTACAATAAATCTTAAAATTTCACATCACAATTTACACAAATGTTATCATTTGCAGTCGTTGGCTTATTTTGAATCAGCTTGTTAATTTTAATTTTTGTTTGCTGGACACTCGCTCTGACTCAATCATTTAAATCAGTGAGTTGTTCACTGCAGATTCTTTCTGTTCAAATCATTTGAATCAGTGAGTTGTTCATAGCAGACTCTCTCTCTTTGACCGAATAATTTGAATCAGTGAACTCCTGACTTGCGAACAGGCGCAATAGGATCTGTGCAATTCTTCAGTGTTATTTGTAAACTGATTCAACAGGTTATGTCTTGAATTGGACACCACTCACTTTACAATAATGTTTCATTAGTTAATGTTAGTTAATGTATTTAATGTAGTTAATGTTAATGTTAAAGTATAAACAATGGTTGTTCAGCATTTAATCATAGATTTACCTTCATTAATGCCTTATAAAATACTGATTCGTGCTTGTTAACATTAGTTAATACACTGTGAGTTAACATGAACTAACAATGAACAACTTTATTTCCATAACTACTAGAACTAATGCTGTAATAAACCTATTGTTTATTAATGTTAATAAATAATTAAGTAACATTAACTAATACTAATCCAGTTATGGGTTGTGGCTGGAAGGGCATCCGCTGCATAAAACATATGCTGGATAAGTTGGCGGTTCATTCCGCTGTGGCGACCCCGGATTAATAAAGGGGCTAAGCCGAAAAGAAAATGAATGAATAAACTGATACTAATATTGTAAAGTGATACCAATGAAATGTGGAGTAAAAACTACACATTTATAGACTGGAATGTATATAAGTAAAAGTTTTCAAAAACTCTGATAAGCAGCAGATACTCATGTACGTACACTGATAATGATTCTTGTATATTACACAGTATTTAACTGTAATATAAACTGTATTTTACTGTAGGACAGTTATGTGGTAAGCTACTCTATTTTAAAGTTGCATTGTGAAAATTGCTGTATATTTTACAGTAAATACATATATACACAATTCCGTCAAATACATATAAAGCAACATAAATAGTCTTTAATGCCTCCTTCATCTCACCCCAGACATGCTCAATAATGTTCATGTCTGGTGACTGGGCTGGCAAATCCTGGAGCACCTTGACCTTTGCTTTCAGGAACTTTGATGTGAAGGCTGAAGTATGAGAAGGGCTGCTATCCTGCTGAAGAATTTGCCATCTCCTATTTTTACTGTAATTGATTTACGATTGAATTGATTTAGCAGTAACTGGCGAACTGCTGTCGTTAACAGTGTACTTACTTACAATGATGAAGTAAAAATACTTAGTCCACCAGTTCAAATACAGTAGATACCAGAAAACAAAGATGTTGTGATGCCAAAGGTATATTTTAGTCATTTGTACCTAACTTATGCCTAAAAGGTACATTTTAGCACCTTTTGAAAGTGACAGATTTTTTTCTGAGAGTATAGAAACAGCTAGGGTCATTTGAATAGCAAACATCCATCATTCCATGACACTGTTAGTCATATTTGTATTGACAAGCACCACTTGCAATATTTTTATTATAGAACAGTATGGTTATTTTTGCATAGGCATTTAGTGTTGATGTTGAACATAGACACTGTACCTTTAAGCTTTTCTTGTATGCATGTGCCATTGTTTTTTGTAAAAATAGTTGCTGCAGCATTTAACGGATAATGCAGACAACCCCAAACACACACACACACACACACACACATACACACGAACAGACTGTACTGTTAATAACCCTAGCTTTCAGAGGCATATGTATGCGTTCTATTTTTTTCCTCATGACAGCCTTAATCTGGCTTGCTCATTTGTTTGTGATCAATATTGTTCTCCAGAAGGATGAGAAATGGTCATTAGAGAGCTGGGGAGTGAGTGCTCTCTTGCCATTA
Organism: Danio aesculapii; assembly: GCF_903798145.1. Lineage (NCBI taxonomy): Eukaryota > Metazoa > Chordata > Actinopteri > Cypriniformes > Danionidae > Danio > Danio aesculapii. Next base: position 21,476,457 of record NC_079454.1, on the reverse strand, counting down.
CTATTTGCCATTATCTCTGCCTCCACTACTTAAGTCTCTCTTTCTTGCACACACACACACATACGAACATAGTTTTTTCATGCTTTTTTGGTGAGGTTTTTATAAGCCAGCTGCAGGGGACCTACATGGGCTCAACATAAATCATCCAACGTATTACAGTGTGAATATGGAACTTGACCCGTAGATGTGGCCAGGCCAGCTGCCATTACTCAGCTCTATGTTTATTATACAGGGACAAAACTTGTCCTTCAAGCAGTCAAAATGAAAAAAAAAAAAACGTTTGCAGTTAGGATTTTTTTGTTGTTGCGTGGATTGGTCATGAACAGGTTTATACCTCATACAATTAGCACCAGCGCCTACATGAAAGATTCATGGTATAAGCAAGCAGTTGCTGTTTATGTGGTGTTTTTACAGTTTGATTTGGAATGTTTTTAAATTTAGAATAAGCTCATCAAGCTCTGCATTTATTTATGCATCTCTGTATTCAAAAATGTGTGCTATGATTAGGCAAGATCTGGCCTAGATACAATCTGCTATCTTGAGGGTTAGAACATTTTTTAAAACTGACAAAATTGCCATTAAAGATGTCTTCAAGAGTTCACACTTAGCTGATGATTGGTTATAAAATGTGTTTGGCATGCTCATAAGATCCATGGGCCAGGGGCTCTCTTCCATTTGTAGGGCGAGAGGGGAGTTTGAGCTAAGGTAGATCTCGAGGACTCCCCTGCTGTTTGTAGCTAATGAACAATTAGGGGTTGCTATGAAGAGATAACTACTTACTAGGAGCACATCTATAGTGTTGATTTGGATTAGTCAATTAACTTAAGTTGCATGTTTTTGGATGGTGGGAGGAAACTGGGGGGGGGGACCTGGGGGAAACCCACGTGAGCACGAGGAGAATATGTAAACTCTGCACAGAAATGTAGACTGGCTTGGTAAGGACTAGAAGCAATGATGTTTTTGCTGTGGGGCAACAGTGCTAGCCACCGTGCCGCCCATTTTAAGAAAGGAGGAGGAGTAGGGGTGGAAGAGGGGATTCTTTAAAACAAAGATATGACAAAGGTTAATTATGGAGACTTGGGAATCATCTGACTGGTGAATCGTAAATTGGCTAATGCAGGACCAGCTGTGATCAATCATAAGCATGTAATCCTCTCGAAATTAGTTTATAAATAAACTTCACTAAGTGAAGTGCTTAGCAATGCACATTACAAGCCAAAATTTTAATTCGTTTATATTTACAGTTGAAAATTTACAAAATGTCTTCATGGAACAATCAGTATTTAATAATGTAATTATTTTTGGCATAAGAAAATAGGAAAAATCAACAGTTTTCACCTATACAATGTATTTTTGGTGATTGCCAAAACTACACCTTTTGTACGAGTCATAATTTACAAATAAAAATGATAAAATTGATACATAAAAAAGTATAACTGTATCCCAATAAAAAAAATAATAGATGAATGAAATTGTGAAAAGCAGGAAACCATTTTCTTTAAATAGAAAAGTGTAACATTAAGCAAACTTTGAATAAGAAAAGTTTGAATGCAAGTCAAGAGTTTAGATGCAAAAACCTCTAAGTGCCGTCTGAAATTTCCATCAAAAATGTGCATTTTTTTCAGCCTCCTATGCAGTGGTGGATTTAGGTGTGGAAAACAGGGGCGATCGCCAAGGGTAGCATCTTGCTGAGGCGGCACAGGGAGACGGTGCAAAAAAAAAGTGCCACAGTAAATATTAGCTGTGCTCCAGTAAAAGCTTTGAGATACGATTTAATTTATGCAAGTGTATTAATTCAGCGTGGTAATCCCAGAATAAAGACGTTAGGGGTCATTCACGTTTGGCATCTTTTGCAGAGGCAAATTTGTTATTCTCTATGTGCAACTGAAACAATGTTGGTGAAAGCAAATTGACGCATGCTCGCCTCACACCTGGATCTATCTATCATTAAATTACTTTTGAGGGGGGCCGTATCCCAGACAAGCTATGTCTAGCAACGCCCCTGGGTTTGGATTAAGTTTAATGGGCTATATGATAATAAAATCGATGACTTTGCTGCAAAAAAGACAAGAAAGGTCCAGATGTAGTAATAAAATTTCAGTTTATTTGTATGCTGTTTGAATTGTCATTTAAACTAGAATCGCCACTGCTCCTATGATTTTGTTGGGTTATTTCACTTTAAAGACCATAAAAAATCATTCTTTGCCTTAAAAGTGAAATTACTGAACCTACACAATCTGTAAAAAACTTGACTCAACTTAACATTTTAAGGCAACCAGCTTCAAGACATTCTTGTGTTTACTCAACTTAAACAAGTCAAGTGCAGTACATCATTTCGAGGTTTTTAAATCTGAACTCTTTAAGTTAACTTTGAGGAGCCATTAGATGACGGCTAATGTAATCAAAATGTAAAAACATCACTCGGTTGTTAATTCAGATCAGGATGACACTTCATAGATGAATCACTAGTGAAGTTCATGATTGATCCTGGCCAAATCAATGCTAGAAAATGCAAACCTACATTTGAAGTGGAAAGCCATTATGTTTATATAGTCACATGCAATTTATTCACATCAATAAGTGGCGGACAATGTATTTGAGTGCTCTGACTCACATACTCTGCTTTGCTGAGATCTGATTTTCACTGTGTGAGTGAATGTTTTCCTTACACATATCTTGGCACTGGGCACCATGTGGTGTATTAAGGAAGAAAAAACGCACAAGGATTTTGCAGTGCAGTTCCTCAAAACCGAATTAAACCTCAAGCGCTGACAGCAAAAGGGGGAGAAAAGGAGAGAAAAAGAAATCTTGTTCTTGTTGCTGTTGGCATAGGTTAAGAAAATGACTTCATCTCGGAAAGACGCAGATTTTTCAGCACTAACTGTCAATCAGGAACACATTCCTGAGACTTTTTCTCCTTTTCGGGTTAATTGGTGGGATCCCCAGAAGATTCTTTTCTTCTACATTTGTTTAACCAAGAAGCAGTTGTCGGGAAATCATCTCTCATCATCAGAGGAAGAAAAGAAGGACATCAGTGATGAGTGTTCGCTGCTCAGGACAACAGCAGCATGACGAAAAAAGCAGGAAGTTCAGCCTCCACCCAGCCTCCACATGGATACCTTTGGGAATCTGAGTGGCTGGAAGAGGTCATGATTAATAATTTAATGTTTATTAGTTTAGCTAACGCCCTTGCTTCGCTCACAGGGGGAGACTCAAGTGGCTCAGCACTCTCTTAAGGACCCATAAGATATGTTAGTCATGTGGTTAGACCATGATTTTCTGGAGAATTTTTTTTTTATTACTAACAAAATGCAATCATAACATTATTTTGTAAATACTCATAGAATAGTATGCAGAAAGTTGTTCATTTAAGTTTCATGTATGTACAGCAATGCTGTTAAAACAATCCGCGGTTAACAGATCCACAAAAAAAACTGAATTATGCATGCCAGGCCAGTAGATGGCGATGTCACTTTGCAAAGAAATGCATTTGCATACATGACCCTTGACCACAAAACCAGTCATAAGTATCTTTTTTTTTTTTAATTGAGATATATACATAGTTTGAAAGTTGAATAAATAAGCTTAATGTTTAGTGTTTAGTTAATTTAATGCTTAGTTTGCCAATAGGACAATTTGAAACTATATGACGGTGAAATCTCCTGGTGTAAATGAATATAAAAGTGTAAATCAAATTTAAAAGTTTCCTTAATTTGTTTTAGAGGTTTCGTCCCATTCAATTTATCAGAAGCTCAGAAACACTTGATTTTTTCTTATAATATTCATTTAAAGTCAGCTAATTTGTCAACTCTCAAACAATTATTCCAACCCAGACTCATTCTGAAAACATACCCCTATATGAATTTCTGGAGAGCTCCAAATACGTCCCAGGAGGTACGTTTTTTTTTACAGTTTTTGTTTTCACAAATCCACCAGAGGCCACTGTGTACACTTTTTGAGATCGTCTGCTGTTCTCATGTAAATCCACCACAGGCTGCTGTCATCTGACTGACCAACCAACTAATACCCCCACCCACCCCTTTTCTAAACCCAACCAATAGTGTTTTCAAGAGTTCACACTTAGCTGATGAATGATTACAAGCGTGTTTGGCATGCTGTCCCGGGAGAGAGTCCTGAGCTCATAAGATCCTCGAGCCCGGGAGGTGAGTTTGAGCTCAGGTAGATCTCGAGAACTCCCCTGCTGTATTAACTAATGAACAGATAGTGATTGCTCTTAAGAGATAACTACTTACTTGGAGCATGTTTATGGTTAAGTTGCATGTTTTTTTTTTTTGGACGGTGGAAGGAAACCGGGGTACCCGGGGGAAACCCATGTGAGCACAGGGAGAAAGCCTGGAACCAGAGACGTTCTTGCTGTGAGGCAACAGTGCTAAGCACTGGGCCACCGTGTCACCCATCTAGGAAGAAGGAGTAGGGGTGGAAGGGGGGATTCTTCAAAACGAAGATAGCAGTGGAATGTAACCCCGAGTATTTGTAGTAGCTTAGGAGTCATCTGATTGGTGCATCGCGAAAAGGAACGGTGTCATACCGCTTTGTTTCGTTCGTTTTAAAGATGAAATGCAGCCGAACGTACTTCTGGCTACATAATTCACAATCTCCAGAAATGTATATAGAAATATATTTATATATATATGGAGCGACACAGTGGCTTTATTCAGTAGGTAGTGCTGTCGCCTCACAGCAAGAAGGTCACTGGTTCGAGCCTCGGCTGGGTCAGTTGGCATTTCTGTGTGGAGTTTGCATGTTCTCCCTGCATTCACGTGGGTTTCCTCCGGGTGCTCCGGTTTCCCCTACATGTCCAAACACATGCGGTACAGGTGAATTGGGTAAGCTAAAATTGTCTGTAGTGTATGTGTGTGAGTGAGTGTGTATGGGTGTTTCCCAGTGATGGGTTGTGGCTGGAAGGGCATCTGCTGCATAAAACATTCACACTCATTCATTCATTTTTCTTCGGCTTAGTCCCTTTATTCATTAGGGGTTGCACACAGCGGAATAAACCGCCAACTTATCCAGCATATGTTTTACACAAGGATGCCCTTCCAGCTGCAACCCAGTACTGGGAAACCCATACACTCTCATTCACACACTCATACACCATGGCAATTTAGTTTATCCATTTCACCTATAGCGCATGTCTTTGGACTGTGGGGGAAACCGGAGCACCCGGAGAGTCTGTGAGGCATGCTAACCACTGAGCCAGCGTGTCGCCCCTAACGCCTCACAGTAAAAGAAAAAAGTAGTCCTAATTATTGTTGTATGCTATCACAAAAAATAAGCGATACCGATGTGCCAGCACAATCTCATGGCAATTCCTAACTTTTTGATTTAGCTGCTAATTTGTTTGAATTCATATGGACACATTCGTACAATTTAATGCGATATGCTCATCACCCAATGACGGTTGGGTTAAGGGGCAGGGTTGGGTGCCACGCCTCCTTTTTAAAATCTGACATTTTCATTCAACTGAACTCGTACAAATTAGCCACTTAACTGACAAAACGTAAAATACTTACGTTTCCTCATGAGATCAAGCTGGATGTGCTTATCTGCAGCTGTATCCCTTTTAGACTTTACCTCTCGACTCGAAAAAAGATTTTTTAAAGGCTTTTTAAAACTGCTTATTTAAAATTAGAGGAAACAACACAATTCTTGAGATTTTTGTGACAACTTAAATATGTTTAATCCACTTAAATTTGTTAAGTTAGCCTAATCCATTTGTGTTGGGACAACATAAATGAATCGTATGGAATTCTGCACTTTTTACAGTGCCATGGTATTGACACCTCAAACCTACTGCAGAGTTTGAGTGTCAAAGTTTTTGTTTGTGGGCTGTCAATGAGGCATTATGCAAGTGTGTTACACATCTACACTTAAATAATGACTCTTTTAATGGAGCTCATAATTTATTCTTTATTTTTTAAGAGAGGGGAAGCATGGTGGACCAGTAGCACTGTCGCCTCACAGCAAGAAGGTAGCTCGTTTGAGTCTCGACTGGGCTAGCTGGCATTTCTGTGTGGAGTTTGCATGTTCTCCCCGTGTTCGCGTGGGTTTCCTCCGGGTGCTCCAGTTTCCCCCACAAATCCAAAGACATGAACTAAGTGAATTGGGAAAGCTAAATTGTCCGTAGTGTATTTGTGTGAATGAGAGTGTATAGGTGTTTCCCAGTGATGGGTTGCAGCTGAAAGGGCACCCCCTGCGTAAAATCTATGCTGGATAAGTTGGCGGTTCATTCCACTGTGGTGACCCCTGATTAATAAAGAGACTAAGCGAAAATAAAAATGAGTGAATGATCTTTTAAGAGACACAAACTTCATGTATCATCCACCATTAATGGATGCAGCCTGCTGCATTATATTGTAAGTTATTATAACCCCCCATTTGTTTAACTAGTTTTCCTGAATGCTTTCATCAGTTTCTCTCCAGAATAAAGTACCATTCTGCACTTTCTCTCCCAGCATATTATTCTCAACATATAGTCTCAACATAGCTGGGAACTCCTAGATCAAATTTCACACCAAAACATCAGGGGCCAGCAGCACTACTGACAGCAATTTGCATTGACAAAACAAGTGGAAGTCTTTTGTTTTCAATGAGAGCTGGTGATTTCTGAGGACATGAAGTGGGAGAGTCCAGTTAGGAGAAGTTTACTCAACAGTGGGGTGAAGTCAGTGGTGGACACTAGTCGAAACGTCTTGTTTTTAGCTAAAAAAGTTTGATCCACCATGTCTTTAAAAAAGTTGAAACTTTGGTTAGAATTTAGAACTTTGGCTTTCTTTAAGGTTGGATGAACCTTTCTTTTTTGGTGGTCATGTGATCTACATTCAGTCATCACTCAGCTAATAGCAAACGCTCTCAGAATATTCAATATCTCTCGCAATTTGTAACTTTTTGATTTAGTGGCTAATTCATATGAATTTATATGATCTAATTCAGTGTTTCCCAACCCTGTTCCTGAAGGCACACCAACAGTACACATTTTCAACCTCTCCCTAATCAAACACACCTGAATCAACTTATCATAACATCAGAAGAGACTCCAACACCTGAAGTTAATGGGTCAGAAAAGGGAGAAATCCAAAATATGTACTGTTGGTGTGCCTCCAGGAACAGGGTTGGGAAACACTGATCTAATTCATACAATTTATTACGATTTGCTCATCACCTAATGACGGCTGGGTTTAGGGGTGGGGTTGGATTCCACGCCTCCTGTTTAAAATTGTACATTTTCGTATGAATGAACTTGTACGAATTAGCCACTGACAAACATAAATACTGACAAAAACTGAATAAACTGACAAAACATAAATACTTTTCACCTGAGATTAAGCTGGAATAGTCCATAATGTTCCTTAAAAGTAGTGTCAAAAATAGCAAATAACATTGTTGAAATATTGCTTTTGAAACATTGATGTAACTTTGACAGAAAACATTCGTAATTGTAATATGAACTTAATGTTTTGAGAATATTTATAATAAAATTGGAACATTTTAAAAACATTTTGTTAATGTTCTTATAACCAATCAATAATATAAGTAAATGTCTAAAAAACCTGGATGTTTTGAAGGTTCAAAGATTGTTCCACAATAACGTTTTTATAACTTATTATATTTAATGTTAGAGAACATTCTAAGAACATTTAAATAATGTGGATGGGATGTTCTAATAATGTTTTACATAACAGTCTGAGAATATTAATGTAATATGAGACTGAAATATTTTGAAAGCATTTTGAATAACATTAAAACAAAAGAACTAATGTTTATAGCGTTTAAGTACATTCTAAAATGACTATTAAAGCAACATTTTAAGAAACTATTCTTAGCTGGGCACCTCCTCTGTGTGATTTGACTTATTTAGCGATATTATGTAAAACAAATTCTAGATCTGAAGGCTTTTGTTGTTTTTGTCATCTTTTTGAACATCATGATTGGTTAGGTCACAGTTTTAAAGTGATAGTACACTAAAAATAAATAAACAAATGTGAGTAGCCAAAGACATGAATTTGCCATTGACTTGTATATAGCCAAAAAGTACAATGCAAGTTAATGGGAGCCTGTACTATTTGTTAATAAAAGTTCTTCCAAACACCCAAACATAAAAAGACATGGAAAAGTTTGGAATAACATGAGGGTGAGTGAATTGTTAGTCTTGTTTCAATTTAAGTTAACCGTCCCTTTAAAGTGGTTATATGTTAGATTTTTCTTGACTTGTATTAATCAGTTTTTGATTGCCAATGTGTGAAAGGCTTGTAACAAAACTTAAAAAACAATGATGACTATGAAAGTTTTTCTCATCTCTGTCATTATTGTTTTTTCTTTATTTTGTTATTTAAATGAAAGAGCGTGTCTCATATTTACATATCCATCTAAATGTCACTTCACTGTAAGTATATCAAGCATTTAATTCATTACGTGTACACAAGTTTGGCACTGCAGTTCACTTAAGAGTCACCGCTGTCACTAACAATGTTTTCTAAAATCTTCATAAAGCTCCTTTAATTATTTCCTCAAACTTGAATGTATTAAGTGCCTTTATAAATCAATCACAAATCAGACACTTTGCTCTTTCATTTGAGTTCCCTTTAATTGGCCATTTCAGAAACATATTGTTTTGTACTAAGTTTAAAATGTACAAATTTCAAGGTAGTTCTGTGGTAGCTTCTGGGTTTTGCTTATTGTCTGTATGGACTGTAGAAAGTATTATCCTTACCATCCGTCAGTTGTCAAGTCAGTGCCTTTAGGCATAGTAAACTTGAGGAGACATGCAGTCTAATCAGATAACGGTTTCATTCTCCTCATGTATCTCTGCCAAGCATGTCACATCACACTATGGTTTCCATAACCCTACGGCAAACCCCGAGGAACTGTCTCATAAAGTTGACTAGTTCTGAGTAATTAGGGATGAGGTACCCAGTATTTGTTTGGCACTGGTCAACATACATGTCATTCAGCTTTGTCATTAACAAATAAATAGCATTAGAAAAGAAAACTTTTTTAAAATGTATAATTTTAGTATGTTTACTGTATTTTAAATCAAATAAATAAGAGCTTTAAAGGGATAGTTCACCAAAAAATGAAATTCTGTCAATTTACTTGTTTGAGTTTCTTTCTTCTGTTAAACACAAGAGAAGATACTTTGAAAAATGTTGGAAACCATCAACTTCCATATTTGTTTTTTCCTACAATGAAAGTCAATGGTTACAGGTTTTCAGCTTTCTTCAGAATATCTCCTTTTGTGTTCAACAGAAAAAAGAAACTTATACATGTTTGGAACCACTTGAGGGTAGGTAAATAATGAGTATGTTTTCATTTTTGGGTAAACTATCCCTTTAAGAGACTTCTTATAAAACATGCAGTAATATGCATTGTCCTTATGTAATGCCAGGTCTCACATAAGCACCCAGTCTAAATTAAACATGGCCACATAAACAACAGGTCAGTACACAGCATGTTGTGTCACACACGTCCACAGAGAGACTGAAAGCAGAGCTGTGTGAGGAATGTTGGGGGTGTCCGGGTGGGCAGAGGAGAGCTTGATTGGTGTGGGCAGCTGAGATTTGTCCCCCAGCTGTAATGACAGATTACTCAGCAGGTGTGCCACTCATCCCTCACAGCAGAGCCAGCACAACTGCTGGAACCCAGCACACAGATACGTGTCCAGTTCTGCATGCAGTATTTTGATATGTGAGTGTGTGTGTGTGTGTGTGTGTGTGTGTGTGTGTGTGTGTGTGTGTGTGTGTGTGTGTGTGTATTTCATTTGTGTTTTTATTCTTTGCACTTTTCATTATTTTTTTATTATTTGCATTATATTTTTGCAGGTTACAATTTTACACCAGTAGGTGGCAACACATGATCGTCTTTATGAGTGAGAGATATATTTAAAGAGATAATTCACCCAAATTTTTTTTACTTTATTTATTATGTACTCCTGTAAGCGTTCCAAACCTTTATTTTTCCTTCTTCTGGTAAAAATTAAAGAAGATATTTTGAAGAAAGCTGGAAACCTGTAACTATTGACTTCCATAATAGAAAAAACAAATACTAAGGAAGTCAATGGTTACAGGTTTACAGCTTTCATCAAAATGTTTAGGGTTTTTTTGTGTTCAGCATAAAAAAAAGTCTGGAACAAGAGAATAATTTTCAGTTTTAAGTGATCTGTCCCTTTAATATATTTTATAATGCAGTGGTCCCTCGTTAATCATGGGAGTTATGTTCTAAAAATAGCCCGCAATAGGTGAAATCCGCAAAGTAGTCAGCTTTATTTTTCACAATTATTATGGATGTTTTAAGGCTGTAAAACCCCTCACTACACTCTTTATATACTTTTCTCAGATAGGCATTAACATTTTCACACTTTTCTCTCTTGTTTAAACACTCGCATAACTTCTACCTTCCTTTAGCATGTTCAGAAGTCCAACTTTTTGTGCGATGGTTAGCATCTTCCTCTGCCTTTTGGGTGCTACTGTGGGTGCCTTTGATGGTACAGAATGTTTCGTCGACATTATGGGGTTTGTTGTACAGTACAGCACTTCAGAGTCACACTCATAGCGATCAAATAGTTATGTAAATTTGGCAAGCTGAATGCATTCTGTATTATACAGGTGACACGGCATGGAGGAGATTGAACAGTGGTCTACAGCCAATCATGATACAGAACACAATGCGCTAATGAGGAAGCAGAACACAACGCGCTGTAAAAAAAAAAAAGCGAAAATTGCTCAAAAAGAAAAACAGGGAAACTGCAGGACCGCTAAAGGTGAACCACGTTATGGGGAGGGACCACTGTACAAATATCAGATTTATGTAACTTACTGCAAGTTAAATTGTTACTTCAGTTACTTCAGTAGGTGGTGAAATATCACTGTCTTTGTTGGTGAATAATGTTCACCAAAAAGCTGCATACAAAGTTTTCTGAAAATTTCAGCAGGTTACATTGTGACACCAGTAGATGGCAACACATGATCGTCTTTATGAATAAGATGCATATACATGTGATATGCATTATTATAATATTTTTTCTAATTTTTCTATAATGTTCTGCAGGTTGCATTGGTACACCAGTACATGGTGTTGCAATTCATGTATTTATGAGCGAGAAGCATACATTTAATATGCATTTTATAATAAATCTGATTTATCCGAGATGTCCTTGCTGCAGTCTGTAATCACATTCTAGACCAGGTCCAATACGTAGTAGACATTGTACCGCACACTAAGTTAAAGTCCATGCTACCGTTACGATCGGGTTTAGGGTAGGGAGAGGGTGTAGGCGATTGTTCATTACATAGTGGACCTGGTCCAGTATGTCATCAAGCTGTGGGCTCCAGTAAGGACTGTCTCGATTTATCTACAACTTTCTGCAGGTCGCATTGTTACACCAGTAGGTGGCAACACATGACTTTGAATCGAATTGAATGACTTTGAACATATAATGAATTAACATTGTAGGTATCCATTTTTCTGAACTGCATTACAAGCTTTTAAGTTGATATTTGTACATAAGAATGTTCAAAATAAAAAAATAACATTTTCGGTAACAATAGTTTTTACAAAAAAAAATAGTCAAACATATTTAGAACAACAATCATTCGACAACATATTAAAAGTCTTTGTTTATCACAATGCAGCCTCAAAATACTAACTAATTGTAATTTTAAATGTTCTAACCCAGCCTGATCTCACAAGAAAACGTAAGTATTTTACATTTTGTCAGTTTAGTGGCTAATTCATACAAATTCGTACGAGTTCAGTCAATTTTAAAAAGGAGGCGTGACACCTAACCCCACCCCTAAACCCAACCTTCATTGGGTGATAAGCAAAGTGTACTAAATTGTATGAAATAAATCGTACGAATTCATTCGAATAAGCCACTAAATCAAAAACTTACGAATTCCTGTGAGATTGTGTTGTCTAACCAAAGGTTTTAGTCATGTCTGCAGCAATTTTTCAACTTTATTGAATTTTATTATGATCATTTTTTCTTTGACATATTTCAGTACAGGTCAGATTGTTTTTAGTTTTTGCAGAAATATACGTTACGTTGAAGATGGAATATTTTAACCCATATTTTCACATTTCCACAAAATACACTTAACTTGCATTCTTCAATCTTTGTATATTAATTTCATTTGTGACTTTAGTTGGACGTCCTGTCTTGGACCTGTGTATGCTCACATGCACTTTTTAAAAAGAATATTTTTTATTAAAATTGATGGCTACGTGATAAACTTTTAACACCCATGGAGACTTTACATTCCACAAAACGCTCTTTAAATTGGAAGAAGTTCATAATAAAAAGTGGTTCTTCTAAAAACACTTTGTTCTTTTTAAAAAATCCATGGGCCCATCATCCAAAATCCACAAAAAAAGTCCTAATATTTACTGATAGTTCAAAAGCACTTCCAAGTTATAGGTCAGTAGGTAAAATTCCAGTGTTTTTCTCATTTAGCTGCGGGCCTGCTTTAGACACGGTAACTGTAAAAGGAGGAAAAACTCTAGTTTACATCTTCATGCAGACCAGCATTTGTGTGTGCGTGTGTGTGTGCATGTGTGTGTGTATCTGGACCCTCTCCAGCCCCTCATATACCCATTACAGCCCCTTCAGTCTGTCACACTTTCGTTTGATGGCTCTTTACAGCAGGGCGGGCTTGTGCCGCAGGGGGGACCACAGCCTTTGATAGTCTTTATGCAGAACACATGTGGGACAGAACCTGAAGCAGCCCTGCTGAGAAGACCTGGCCTCCGAAAGTCACTCTCGTCTTCATCACTTTCCATCATTCAACTCTACTCTTTCCTTTCAGTCACAACCAAAGGAGGCAAAGCTGAAAGGAAATGATATTTTCTTATTTATTAAATATATATTTCGAATTTTGCTTTTGATTTATATTCTAACAGATCCAATTGGAACTGATAAGTGTGAAATGCTAATTGTCTCAGCGAGAGATCTGTATTCCCTCAGCATGGCATTCCAGCAGGACTCCGCTTCACTGCAGTGGGATTATGTGGATGAGTGGGAGGGAATGTCTCCACAATAGGATTAGATTGATTTGTATCTTCATTATGTCTCTAATGGAGCTTGAGAGAGTGTCTGCTAATGCCAGGCCAGCCTACGTACTCTCTTTGTCTCAGTAAGATGCTTCCTATATAGAGATGCTCCCTTTTTAAAATGACACGCTTCAGTTTATACTTCCCACAATGTATATCAGTAACTAACAAGCTACTATTTTGCTTAAAATAAATAAATCCTGAAACGCTATATTAAAATATAAACAGTTCTGTGTTCGAAGCTTTGAATTTTCTCTCCTCTAGCGCCCCCTGTAGAGAAGATGGGTTAATGCAGGAGGCCCACTGTATTTATCCAATAACAAGGCTCTGCTTGAGGGCCCAGATCAAGTTGCATCTAATGCTATAGCAAGGACCTGCTGCTGAGAGACATTGCTATTTGAAACGGCTAAGGTTTCAAGGTGCCTAACAAAGCCCGTGGAAAGGAAATTATATAGAGGGAGAGTTGGGAAATAAAAGGGGAAGGCAAACGTTGGGGAGGGGGAAAGAGAATTTTGAAAGACTGGAGCAGGAGAGAATGGACAGGGAGGTGAAATGATTGTGTGAGTCTATAAAAGTGAATAGTTTAAGCAGGGTGATTGTGAAACACTAGGTGTTTTGGCCATTCCTTTATTTCAAAACAGCATTTTGGAGAATGAAAGTGCAACCTTTTAAAACAGGGTTACAAAAGATATGAAAATACAGTATTGTGAAAAAGATGTCATGTTCGTGTGTATTACATCTTTTCCATAAGCTTATGACGTATCAACTGAAACAACAATAGTGGACAATTGTATACATCAAGGGTTCCCAAACTTTTCAGCCCACGACCCCTAAAATAACAATGCCAGTGACTCGTGACCCCCAAATTCCTCAGAGGTGGTTATAAATATCCAAATGTAGTGCACACACAATAGGCCCATATAAACACAAGCATACTGACAAAAAAATCCAACAATAACAAGCATAATTTTTGATGGTCATTTATTAATTTTATTTAATATTAACCTCAGCTAAAGAGACTGGTGGGTTTTGATGTTTTCAGCCTATTCTTGGTTTCATTTTAGAATTTACTTTTTATGTATTTGATTGCCATAAAAGGGGTCAAAAAGTTAAACCTGGTGCTCTAAAATTAATCTGCTCCCGCTGACACTATTGCTGTGCTATCTAACGATAACAATATGAAAATAATGATTTAAAGGCTGATGGCTTTTCATTTGCATGTTGTTTTTTACAATTAAAAACTACTCTTTTTATGGTTAAAATATGGTCATTTTAATAAAATTTATTTGACTTTTGGAAATCACCAAGCAACCACCTGTCATTGTCCTGTGACCCCCCCAGGGTGTCCGAAGCCCCACTTTAGGAACCACTGGTATACATGGCTCATATATGTTGGATAATAAAGTCATACTGATCTCCATTCACACAGATCTATAAAGAATAAAAATCAGTCTAAAACACAGCGATGCTTTTATAAGCCACTTATAATGCAATTATAAGCCACTGGGATTTTTGACCTAAATGTGTTTTGTTTGTTTGTTGTTGTTTTTTGAACTGTATAGCATTTTAAAAATATTTAATGGATCTATCCGAATAGGGATCATTTGGGAAACAAATACTTTTAAAAAACGCAGATGGAAACATTTCAGTGCATCATCATGTAAACTTCTCCTATATTTCATCCTAAAACAGGGATAAATTGTGTTCATTGTGCAATATGGTTATTACATGTATGTGTTGTTTTAAACACAGAGAATAAAGAATAAAGATATAATAAAGAATATGGAATAAAGAATTCCAAGATGAAACATGAGATAATATTTGATGTAAAATATGTACTTTTTATACATTCTAAAAATGCTAGGCTGTTTTAACACAAATTGAACCTTTAGGTAAATGTAATCACATTTTTTTTAAATAAAAGTTAACCCTTGTTATAGGCTTGTCCATATTTAATGCAAATTTGGTTGAAACAACCCAGAATATTTAGGTCTATGTTAATTTTTGGAAATTTTAGTACTTAATTTAGTATTTAATTTAATTTTAGTATTTTTAAATGGATAGTGCACCCCCAAAAATCATTTACTCACAATTTACTCACCATCAAGAGGTTCCAAACCTTTTGTTTTTTGATTTGATCTCAAAATAAGTTATTTTGAAGAATGTTAGAAACTGGTAACCTTTGACATAGTAGGAAATACAAATACTATGGACATCAATGGTCATTGGTTTCCAACATTTTTTAAAAAATAAGTTCATTTGTGTTCAACAGGATACAATAAAACTCAAACCGGTTTATGACTAGCAATGAGAGAATAAATTATGACAGAATTTTCCATTCTGGGTGAACTATTGCTTTAAATGTGAAATATTTTATAAAGAAATATAAAAACACAACATATTAATACAAGAATACAGACAAATGCCAGATACATTCTACTTTAAGTAAACAAAACCTGACCTTCTTTTCCATTTCCAATCATAACGTACACCTACTCGATCACACACACACACACAGGTTTTTCAGGGGCCCCAGTCGGTGTTTGGTTTCACATTGCTCTCCATTTTCTGGAAGGAATGACCACATCGGTTGCCTTGGGGATCAAACCAGGAAGGACAGCCGCCCGCGTTGAGCTGGAAATAGCCTTGAAGCTTTGACAGAGAAAAAAAATCTTCTGAGCAAATCAATACGCTGATGGCTTCTCAGAGATAATCTCCTTTTAAGTTTTGTTTAACTCCACAGCCAAATCTCCATATTCATGTGTCCGATCATCACCCTGCTACATTTATTCCCATTATTAGCCTCCTCTGGCAGTATATCTGTGTGTTTTGGGATTCCCTCACGTCGATCTGTGCTAGAGATATGTTGTAATTCAAACAGGAAGTATTAGTGTAATTTGAGGTCAAAGGTCGGCTGTTTGGAAGTTATATTGGCGTCTGGTTTGGATGAAGTGAAACCTTGGTTTGATGTGAAGCATGTGGGGTCCTTTAGCAAAGTTTGAGCTTTCTTATTCATACTAGTAATATTAGATTTTATATGCACTTACGTTTACGCTTTATAGTAGCACATTACAATAACATTAGCTAATTCATTGAGTATCATGGTAGCAACAAACAATATGAATTCCAGTTATTTAAATGATTGTTAATGGTTTTGAATATATATATATATATATATATATATATATATATATATATATATATATATATATATATATATATATATATATATATATATATATATATATATATATATATATATATATATACGATCATGCGATTTTAATAGTATTAAAACTATAACTATAATTAAAACTATAATTAAGATAAAATGAGCAATGAACAATGTTATTTCAAGATAGTAATTTACTATTAACATGCTTTTTTAAATGCAGTTGTCGTACTCGCAGCATTGTTGTAAATTGTTACTATGATTGCTATGATGTCTGGTAAACGTCCCAGACATCATTTACAGGAAAATCATTCATTCATTAATTTTCCTTCAGCTTAGTCCATATATTTATCAGGGGTCACCACAGCAGAATGAACTGCCAACTTATCCAGCATATGTTGGACACAGTGAATGCCCTTCCAGCTGCGATTCAGTACTGGGATGCTTCCATACACACTTTATTCACACACACACACATTTTCAGGAAAATGCTTATTCGAATTATTTAAACTAAACTATTTATTATGCGAGCTATTTATTCATTCATTTATTTTCTTTTCAGCTTAGTCCCTTTATTAATCTGGGGTCGCCACAGCGGAATGAACCGCCAACTTATCCAGCACATTTTTACACAGCAGATGCCCTTCCAGCCGCAACCCATCTCTGGGAAACATCCACACACACTCATACACTACGGACAATTTAGCCTACCCAGTTCACCTGTACCGCATGTCTTTGGACTGTGGGGGAAACCGGAGCACTCGGAGGAAACCCACGCGAACGCAGGGAGAACATGCAAACTCCTCACAGAAATGCCAGCTGACCCAGCCGAGGCTCGAACCAGCGACCTTCTTGCTGTGAGGCAACAGCACTACCTACTGCACCACTCCGTCGCCACTAACTGTTTATAGTTTATTTAAACTATTAAACCCAGATTTCATATCCGGTTAAAACTATTTATTTTATACTTTGTTTGTTGCTGATATTAGGGAATAATTAAATGATGATTATCTCCAGAGGGCCATTGTCCTACTTTGCTTATCTATTGTCTAAATACTTTTAATGAAAAGGCTTTATATTTAATCCGTCAAATTTTGTCTGTAAACACATTTGGACATGACTCTTTTGAAGGCAACTAAAACACATGTAAAATATAATTATATTTTCTGAATTAAAAACAATCTATATTTCACTGTAGAAAATGCTGGGTTCCACACAATTTCCTTATGTTGTCCCAAAACAAATCAAAAGTTTTACATATTTAAGTGGATTTAACAAAAAAGAATCAAGTTGTCCCGAAATAAAGCTTAAGAATTATGTTGTTTCATTTAAAATAAGTAGTTTGAACAAGCAGCAAGTCATTTTTTGCAGTCTAGCTATGCGATATATGACAATTATAATGATGACAATTATATTGATTGACTTAAATGAATGTTTTGGGGGTTTTTTGTCTAAAATCCTAAGACATATTTGAAAAAATCAAAATACAAGTAAAATGGTTGTAAAACAAAAAAATTGTGGGTCAAAATTGTACATTTTTCATCTGAATATTAAGTAAATATGTTTCTTGAAGATATTGTGTACATTTGCTATTGCTAATACATACATTTTTGATTAGTAATATATACATTACTAAGCACTTATAAACTACTTTTCTCAATTTTGTTTAGATTTTCTTGTTGTTTTTTAATCCACAGATTACAGTTTTTGTCACATCCTACACTGTAAAAAAATCCTGGTTGCCTGAAGTTTTTAAGCTGAATCAAATTAACCTTATGAGTCCATTGAACTTATATTATGTTCAGCTCACTTAAAACTGCTTGCATAACTTATAAAATTAAGTTAGAACTTAGTTACTTAATCTAGAACTTAGATTAACTTAGTTTAATAAGTTACAATTAACTAAAACATTTTTCTGTCAGGACTAATTGTTCATATAATTTTTTACAGTAACAAAATATACATCAGTGGAAAGCTTATTTATTCATGCATTGCTTTGTTTTCAGTTGATGTATAAATCTTAATTTCTAAAAAGTGGACACTTACAAATGGTTTTGTAGTATAGACAGTGCTCAAATTGAGGGGGTATGAGAGGGGATGGCATCACTCTTGTGAAAAAATGACAAAAAGCATCCCCTTTATAAAACCACCATCCCCCCTTACCATCCTCTTTACATTAACAACAGTGTGTGTAATGTAAAGCTTATCATGCAAATTAAATATTAAAATTCTTTATTTATGGTAATTTATTACTTCAAAACAACGGCGATTGAACAATCAGAACTCAGTATTGTAATACGACATTTTGTCATTTTGCACAAACCAAGTTTCGCCTTTAATATCTAAGTTCTAGTTTGGGCTAGGTTGGGGTTAGGCTAAATTGAACCGTTATCATTATCTCTAAAATTAGAACTCAAATGATGCGATGCATTTTTACAATCACTGTTGTCCAAATGTTGCTCCGTTGTCTCGAAAATGCTTGCAAACAGCCCAGCTACTGTACATCTCCATACCATGTTTTATTTATGAATGAATCTTGAGCTTAGATATGAGACAATGATTCAGTCATCCATTCAGAAAGACCTTTGTGAATGAATCAGCTGTTCGAACAACTCAATTAAATTAATTATTCAGTGACAAAGACGGAAACTTTAGTCCATCTGGCGGTTTTAGTTTCAAATCTCATGACATTTTTATTATTAATTTCATTGCATTCATGCCACCTCCTACGCCTTGCTAAACAGTAGATTTATCTAAATGCTAACTTTGTTTTTTTTTTTCTTTGCCATCTTTGTTGTGTCAAGAGGAATTTTGTTGATTGTAAGATATTCTTCCTGATATTATTTCAGTTTATATAAGGAAAGTTGACGTAGTTGGGCCACATAAGGTAAGCAAAGTGTTGTAAATAAAAAGGTAAATTTGTATTTAGTCAATCAAACAGTTGCTGCCAGTCAAAAGCCCCTTTTTTAAAAGGCCCTTATTTAAAATACCGGTAAATTCGTTCAATTTTCCGGAAGAGAAGTTGTAACATTACCGGTAATTTGCCGGAATGCTGCGCTGTGTGAACGCAGAAGGAAAATTGCCAGAAAAAGTGTGTTGACACTTAGAACACGCTGACGTGAGGCTTCTACTGCAACCAATCAGAACATTCAGACACATTCACATCTGCACTGTTTATAAAAATAAAAGCCTTTGAATATTTTTCCAGAAACATTTAGCTGCTAGATGTTTGTCAGATAATGTTTCAATGTTCCTACTTAATGCCAACTGTGGAAAAAATGATCAATAAAATGCTTATGATAAACCGCTGTTTGTTTACCTTCAAGCTCTGCTTCCTTCAGTTGCTTGATACGTGTGCACGTGAAGCAGCCGGTGAACGCCAACACACACACATATTATATACATCTCGACATGCGAAAGTGTTCCTCTATATGTTTTGATCAAAGTTGTTCACAATACTTATCCATCCACAGAGTTTGTAATGTAGTCAAACGTTTACAAATACAAACGCAGCCGTTTAGAGCTCATTTCTGGTTAGTGATGTCAGGTAAGGTCCTTCTGGAAATTATATTTTACCGGTATCACTGTGTGAAAGGGGCTATTGACTTACATTGTGAATTAATGAACTGTCCCTTTGAATTCCATGATTTTCAATTTGTCCGTTGGGTATAGAGTTACAGTACATATCGCAAACAATGCGGTTGAAATGAAAGATTTATATTTGAGCCATTCTGAGTTCATTCCTCCATAGCTGCAGAAATGCTTTGTGCCCAAACAGTGCCAGCAAGTTGTTCAGTTACTTTGAACCTCTTTGAGCTCTCTGTATGGTGCCAACTCCATTTACACTGTGCCATGCTGTTCTCGTCTTACTGCATCACCCTGTCAGCATTTTCTTCTCTCTCTCTCTCTCTCTCTCTTTCTCTCTCTCTCTTTCTCTCTCTCTCTTTGAGTCGTCCTTCAGAAGGGCATCAGTATGGTAGCCTCTCTCCATCCACTGATCGTAAGCTCCAGAGGGCAATCCTTACGAATGCTCTAAACGCATACTTCCTCCAACTTGGCAAGGGTAGAATCCCAAAAAAGCCATTGCTAAGCCTCTTACTCCCTCGCGGACGGTAGCCATGCAGAATATCTGTCTGTCAACAAGACTAATAACACACATCCCTCCAAGGAGAGCTTGGGATAGAGCCACTTTGATTGTACAACCACACACCCAGTTGACAATGACGGCAAGTTGCTAGACTGCAGATACTCAAAACCTTTCCATTTTTTCATACTAGAGCCCACTAATTGCCATGATGCAGAAAATGTGGACACAATTGTGAAATCCAGCTGTGAAAATGAAATTATTTGTATATCAATGAATGTCACAGAATTTGGCGTGATGTTTGGGATGAATATATCAAATGTGTACACTATAAACTGTTATCTGAGAATATTTGTTATGTCTCCTTATGTGTTAACTCTGCTCTTTTATTTTTGGGAAGTGTCCTGTGTATTTGTTTTCTCTGCAGGAAGCAGCTAATTGCTTCTTGTCTTGGTCCTGCCCCTGCTTCAATTGATGCCACGCCCTGACTCCTGGCTGCCTATAAATTCCTCCTTCAAAATGTGTGCAGTCTTTCCTTTTATGTTACCTCCTTACCTCTAGATGATGCGTAACAATATTAAACCCCAAGGAAGCATTTGAAATGTGAGTTCTGTTTGTTTTGCATTCTTGTAAATAAATGTCACTGTTTTGTTTACTACTCTCTCACACACACATACTGAAGCGAATATGATGTCAGTGTTGGGGGTAACACTTTACAAGTAACGTATTAATATTACTTTTCTAAGTAACATGTAAAGTAACGCATTACTTTAAACAAAAGTAATATTATTTGAGCTACTTTTTAAAAAATGTTATGTGAGTTGCTTTTTATTTGAATCAATTAGCTTAAAAAATAAAAACGAGAAAAAAAGAATCCAGAAAAAATGGAATTCTGGGAAAAATAAAGATTTCATAGGGTGTGAACTACAAAACAGTTACACAAGAAAAACGGGGTAGATGAATGAGGAGGAAACATTGCTCTGGAGTAACTCAATATTGTAATGCATTACTTTCAAAACTAACTTTCCACAACACTGGGTGATAATTATTATTATTATTATTATTATTATTATTATTATTATTATTATTTGCTCCTTTAACATTTTTAGAGCATTCATTTCTGGTTTTCAGAACATTCTCTGTTGGTTATCCAGTAAAAGTATTCTTTATGTGAATAGAAAATTCCCTCTGGGTTGAGAGAAAGTTACCGAAATGTTCTTTTCAGAGTTTCTAATTTGGCGGAGATTTATGTGCTTGCTGAGGTCTTACAATGTGATATCAGAAATCATTTTTAGAGCTGACCTGAAAGTCACTTCAACCAGAAAATTAGTGAGAAAAATGAGAGTTTTATGTGAAATATACTGTACATGGAAATTCACTGCATCTTTACGAAGTTATTTGTGGTCTTTGGTTTGAGAAAACGTGAAGCATTTATTAGGATTACATTTAAATAAATTGTTGTTGAATTATGTTTCTTAATTTCAATAAAGTATAAATACATTTCAATAAACCAACTCACTTTTATTTTAACTTTAACTTTATTTTAGTCTTTAGAACTAATAATGAGAGAAAATAATCCAGAAAAAAAAACATAATTCTGGGGAAAACAAAAAAAGATTTTAGGGTCCTAAGACACCCACTTTGAATGTTATCACTTGATTGAATAGACATTATCAGTGGTTATTAGCTGATAGATATGGGCCATTAGGGGCCTTCTGCGCCTACTAGTAGGGTCAGAAGGCTGTGATCATCCATGCACATGGTTAATCATCTAAACTAATAGAGAAGACTCCAGCTCCATATCTGTTTTTACATTACTGTGACGGTTGGGTTTAGAGTAGGGGTAGGGGTAGACGTTAATAAAATACAATTAATGGGAAATTTGATAAATAATATAAATAATTCTCGCTAACTACCGGCCACAGCTGTATGTGATCTATAGCTGATTAAGCATGTGGATGGATGGTAATCGCCCTTTGAGCCTACTAGTAGGTGCAGAAGGCCCCTACTGGTCCATATTTATCAGCTGAGAACCACTAATTATGCCCATTTAACTGAGTGATAACATTTAAATCAGCTGCCTACGAACAAAAAGTTACACAAGAAATGTGAAGTAAATAAAGAGGAAACACTGCTCTGGAGCTGGATGAAAGTGTATTGATTATGCTTTTTACTTTGTCGACTCCATCAGAAGCCTAAAGGCCACAAGCTTTACAGTCTGTTCTGCTGACTCAACATAAACAGCTGAGTTAGCCCCCAAAAAACGCCCTTCTCATAGTAGATAATAAGACGTGGAGATAAATCAAGCAGGTCAGTCAGGTCAAGGAAAATGACGGAAACTAAATTCAGTGACCAAAGAAGCTTTTCTTCAACGCCGATTCCCTCAGGCCTCTGAGAAAGAGAGGAGAGAAAAAAGACAGTGTTTGGTTATTCTGCAGTCATCAGAATTTATAATATGATTCATTTGCTGACTAACAGAAACAGAAAAATACTGAACGTTGCAAATCCTGGAGCACAGAGGGCATTCCAGCCTATTGTTCTCTTGCATCACACTGTGCCTTTTTCTCTGCCTCAAGAATCCCTCATCTGTTTTCTATTTGAACTATACATTGATCATACTCAGATAAAGGGAATCAGATGGAGCGCTATCAAAAGTATCAATATTACACAATTTTTTTCATTTTACTGTTGAACACAAAAGATATTTTGAGAAATGTTGGAATATATATATATATATATATATATATATATATATATATATATATATATATATATATATATATATATATATATATATATATATATATATATATATGCTTCAATTGAAGTCAATGGCTGATGGTTCCCAACATTTCTCAAAATATCTTCTTTTGTGTTCAATAGAAAAATGAAATAAAATGTTTAATACATTTTGATTGATTTAATTTTGGGGAGAACTATCTGTGTAAGCAGAAAATATGGTAGAAAATGTCTCAGTGCACAAACTATAGTGCAGTTCACTATTACACGATCTTGCACTTAAATGATTACTGTAGGCTAAATATATGTCAAATACCAGTGTTTAAAACAGAGCCGTTTACATATAAAATGAAAATAAAGAGACATGGAAGAAACTTCTTAAAGTGACAGTACCCTGATAATCCTGGCATCTTAATTTACATTCATTAACAAAATAATACTACAATGTCAGACCTAAAGCTGAAGATTGTTAAGCATGGTTTTCTTCTGTATTTTTTTTTTGTCTTGTATATGTTTGTGTCATTTGCTTATTTTGATTATTGACTTTTCACTTGTTTTCAGTGTTGCTAATTAGCTACTAGCTTAGTAAATGTACATGGCATAACTGATTAAAAAGTGAATTTTTTTGCTTCTGTATTTAATTTTGTTGTAGTAGTAGTAGTTGTTGTAGTAGTAGCAGTTTTTGTTTTTGTAGTAGTAGTATAGTAGTAATATTTGTAGTAGTAGTAGTAGTATAGTAGTAGTAGTTTTGTCTTTTTTGTGGTAGTAGCATAATAGTAATATTTCACTGCTGAAAGTTCAAACACTGATGAGCAACTCCACCGAAGTGCAGCTCCACACCGATCCGAGCAAGCCAGTGGCGACAGTGGCGAGGAAATGAAAAACTTCACCAATTGACAAAGTGAAGGGGAAAAAACATTGAGAGAAACCAGGCTCTGTTGGGCACGACCATTATTCTTCTGGCCAAACTTCCTGTGTGGAGCTGCAGTCTAGAGCTGGACATCCATTGTGGATAAGCTGCAGGTGTAAGTAAGGCACCGGCGAGAGGTAAGCCTGACCGACAGGATCGATGCGGGGAATCGTTTGTACTGTGGTCTTTCAGCAATCAGTCTCATGCACTCCATTCCTCCATGACCACCACAGCATCAGCTCGGGATACGGCCTGGTCCAGGATTATGGATACCTTGGGATCATCTCTTCACAGGTCTTGGATCGCATCAATGGCGCTGCAAAGTCTCTAGGGGCCTCGGGATGAGTATCCCCAGGTGGAAATAGAGAATTAAAGAGCCCATATTATACATGAAATAGGGTCATATTTAGGTTGTAAGGGTCTCCAACAACAGTCTAATATGCATGCAAGGTCAAACAACACTTTGATGGTCTTATAATCTGCATTTATTTTTACCTAATTATCCCAGCGACTCCCATATGAATCGTTCAGCGATTCATTTGTACCCAAACCCGTCTTCAGCGCAAATCTGATCTGCGCTGATTGGACCGATGACAGCCTGCTGCGATTGGTCGACGACACGGACAGGCTTCAGGGCGAGACAGAGTGACATGCCCAGCAGATTATCAACAATATAAAAGTAGTCACAGTGCACACACGCTTCATAGTGGATTTTGGCTGCCAGTGGGTGAATGTAAATACAGACGATGGACTAGAAAATACTGACGACTAACTATTTTATTGAGCAAAAAGTCCAAGAACTGGCGAGGATATGTCCTAGCAGTCTACTTGCTCTTTTTACACACACGCACACACAGGGCCGGCGCGTCCAGAATAGAGACGGCGCGGCGGCGACACCTCCCTCCCCCTCCGCGTCCTCAGTTACATCCGCGATTACAACCCTAAGATTTCAACCGCGACACCCCCCCCCGGTCCTCACTTTACAAACGGGTCCCTTTGATCACCCTTTGCCTAGAGCTTTACCCTGTTCAGAGACACACACACACACACACACACACATCAACCTCCTAAGAGGAGACACTCACACAAACGGCCGTCCTCAGAGGAGACACACACACACACACATCACACACACACACACATAGCTGACTATCCATAAACAAAGCGGCACGCGTCGCGTTTTCAACGTAGCTTTACACGCGATATGAGAATATAAAGAGTTAACCTGATACAGTACACGCGGTTACAAGTAACAAAACACAACTAAATACATAATTTGCAAGCTAGAGTAAACGAGGCAACAATTTTAATCGCACGTACTTACACTGGTGAAATGGGGGAAGAAACAGATTCATGATGCACTGATCCATGTTCTGACAGTCTATACTGATCCTTCCTTTAACAAACTGATGAAGTCTTCTTTGTAAGCAGGTAGTTTCCAGAGGCTCTCGATCTGCTCAAGGCTGGGCTATATTGCTAAGGTTTCATCTTTGGGTGAACTGTCAATAATCTCCATATGCACAGCGTGACTTCATTCGACCGGTGTCTGTGTGTGTCTCTGTGTGTGTGTGTGTGACTTTTTTCTGTTAGTGGGCGGGGCCGCAGGTT
Source organism: Danio aesculapii (assembly GCF_903798145.1). Taxonomy (NCBI): domain Eukaryota; kingdom Metazoa; phylum Chordata; class Actinopteri; order Cypriniformes; family Danionidae; genus Danio; species Danio aesculapii. Next base: position 21,450,879 of record NC_079454.1, on the reverse strand, counting down.
TCAAATCTCCCGGGCTTGCGCATGCAACTACTTGTGTTTCGTAGCTGCGTCATCGCGAAACACCTAATAACTCGTTATCAAGACGACTCGTTTAAAGCACTATGAGTCGACTCTTTTATAGATGAATCAATAGTTTTAAACACTGTACACTTACAGATTTAAGCCTTAGCTGGATATTTCACTTCACTTAGAGCTGTGTGACACACTACATGGAAGGGCATTTTCAAAAACCCATAATATGGGCTCTTTAAAAAAATAATAGGAGTAGTTGTTGTAGCAGCAGTAGAAGTAGTAGTAGTTGTTGTTATGTTGTAGTAGTAGTACAGTAGTAGTTGTTGTTGTAGTAGTAGTAATACTAGTTGTTGTTGTTGTATAGTTGTTGTTGTTTTAGTTGTAGTAGTAGTAGTATAGTAGTATTAGTAGTAGTAGTCTGAATTGGCCTGATTTGACCAGCAGTAAAAATCCTTAACATTGATCTTCGCTTGAGTTTGTAACTTTTAACACAAAAATAAAGCCATGCATTAATGTCGTGAATTGAATTAATTCTATATTTTTAATTGCATCAAAGTTAGAAAGTCCACTAATCAAAGTCTTGTATAAACAGGATGCCACAACCAGGCTGTCCTGTGGAATTATTGCACAATAAGCCCATAGCAAGGTTGCCCCGCGATTGCTCTGCCAGGAGGAGCAGGTGCTGTGCTGGTCCGGATCTGTCCAGTTAGAGGAGGATCATGGAGTCATTCCAGCTCCAGCACTAGGGACAGCTGCAGGGGATCTCAGGCACTCTGTTGGCCCACAGCTGTCACTGCTCCTGGGATGAATGGAAAAGAGCAACCCTACCACTCTTAACCAAACAAACTGGTACTGAAATGGTACTGAAATAGTTGGCACTATTGATGCCATTCGACAGCTTTTTTCTATTCCCCTTAACACTTAAATTTTTATATTGCAGTTTATATAAGTGGTATACCTATGTATTAGGAAATACATAATACAAGTATTTAAATACTAATAAAAATATACATTTATTTATATAAGTGAAAGTTTATAAATTTTATAACATGCAATGTTAATATACACCTTCTAAGTAGATGTGTGCAAGATCATGCATGCATTTGTGTGTGTGTGTGTATACGCAGGAAACACAGATAATACATGTATTTAAGTTACTTTTATTTATTATTATTTCATTATAATAATATTAAATTATAATATTAATAATTATATTAATAATCATAATAATACTATATAATAATAATAATATTGAATTATTATTTCATTTTTTACACATCAAAAATACAAACATTTAAATACAAGTACATTTACATACATATTTAACATACATTTAGTAGATTAATACAGTTACAAATAAATACAAAATGCATATAAATAAATATAGTATACATTATAAATATTATATTTATTAGACCTATATTTAAGCAGTTATTTTTGTTTTAAATATTTCCTATTTTACTGCAGAGAGCTTTCAGAAACACTAGAGCCTGAAGCGCTCTGTTTATTACACAGGGCGGATTGAGAATCGTCCAGCCCAGCATCCCCTCAGGGCCATCAGGACCACCACCATCAGCCTGGCTAATCCTTGAACCTATCCCAAACTATCCAACAACAAACCCACCTCTGCACTTCCATCTACCGGGTTTACCATATGCCGTACAATTAGCCCATGTTGAGTAAACATCACTTAACCCAGTCTAAAGCTGATGAGCTAATTGAGTTTAATTACAGTCCCACTGTTATGGCAAGAGAGCCTGGAGGGAAGGCATTTGTTGTAATTAAGAGGCTGCTGTTTGAGGTGCTGCTGTGTCAGGAATTCCACTGCTGGGACGAGGATCGTGACTGCACTCGCTTTATTCAAAATGATATCATGTAGAAGAGGAATTAAAGATTTAAAGAGGAATCATAAACAAGTATCTGTGACAAATATTTAAGTAGTGCTGTATACACGTTAGAACAAAACCCCCTATTTAATAGGGAAAATTAAGCACTTAAGGGGTTAGTTCACGCAAAAATGTAAATAATGTTATTAATTACTCACCATCTTGTTGTTCCAAATCAGTGAGACCTTTGCTTGTCTTCGGAATACAAATTAAGATATTTTAAATGAAATCTGAGAGCTCACTTATCCTTCAGATACAGCAAGACTTGTTAAATGTCCAGGAAGGTATACCAAAAAATCCTCAAAACAGACTATATGTCTTTAGTGGTTCAATTGGAATATTATCAAGTTTCAAGAGTACTTTTGTTTCACACATAAGACAAAAATTACTGTATTCAAAGGTTTCTTCTCCTTAGCGTCAGTATATTGTGGCCATATACCAATCAAATACCATCATGTAATCATCCACATGTTGTTCCAAACCTGAGTTTATTTCTTCTCTGAAACAAAGAGGATATATTATAAGGTTTTAAGCATTTTTGTTTAACAACAACGTTTTTCAGGCTTGAAACAGCAATGACAGTCATACCTGCCAACATTCGGATTATGAAATCCGGGAGATTTTATCCGGGGCTGCACGCAAAGTAAGGCGGGGTTGGGGGGGGGGCGGGGGGTTTTTAAGGTGCGCGCGAAACTGGGAGCAGATATGAAGATGGTTGCACGTTGGGGGGGGGTGGAATTCCGGGAGTTTTACTGGAGACAGAACAATAAGGGAGATGGACGGAAGATGGGTCTGAAATACGGAAGACTCTTAGGAAAAACGGGAGTGTCGGCAGGCATGAAGGCAGTTTTTTCAGTTTCGGGTGAACTCTTTCTTTAAGAAATAGTTGCATATTTTATGTTTTATGCTACATGGATAATTTGACCAACAATTTTAACCTGCTCTTAATGAACTGTCAGTAATGATTATGAATTTTTATTAAGCAAAAGATCAAATCAGAAATTTCTAAACATGGTCCTTTGTGATTAATATAATGCAACGTAAGTAAATTATTTCCCTTATTTGGAAATAAAAAAAACCATAACAAACAAACAACAACAAAACAATCAAATTAACAACCCAGGTTCACATCGGCGCCAATGGTGTAGTGCTTAGTGCGTCGACACGTCCACTCCGGTGCTCACAGTGACCCAAGTTCTATTCCTGCCTCGAGGACCTATGCCAATCCTTCCCCTCTCTCTGCTCTCCGCACTTTCCTGTCATTACTCTCTACCAATCTATACATTAAAGGTGAAAACCCTGAAAAAATATTATAAACAAAAACAAAGAAAAAACAACAACACATGCTTGCTGAAAAAATGTGCTCGAGCTTGCATTTTTGCTTAACATAAAATACTTTGCTCCAGATACGTTTCATTGCTCTTTTCATGTGATAAATCCACTAGAGGGTGTTGTCTACATTTTGAATCTGAAATGCATTTTACTTTGTTACAGATGCACATCTTTCATGTACATGTTCAGGTGAAGACAGGGCTTGTAGTACAGATCATCTAGCAAACCACTGACTTAAATTCAACCAATAGTGTTTTCAAAAGCGAATGTAAAAGAAAGGTACACTGTGACCACATAGATTTACCTTGCTTGACTTTATATTGCTTTTATCTTTTTTGTGAGATCCCTCATAAATTTGTGTAAACTTCTTGTTATTTTAATATTTTATCCAACTTATTTTTTAACGTCATCCATAACTAGTTCATTTTGCTTCTTAATACTGCAAACTAACATTTGTTATTTGTTATTATGGCCCCTGGTAAGTCATAAAAAATGAAAAGAAAAAGATTTGTCATCTGAATAAACATAAACAAAGAACATTGATTGCACACTTACCAAATCTGTAGAGACAATACAATCAACATGAACTGGAACTTTTAAAGGGAGATGAGTGGCAAATCCGGATTTCACCATTTCCGGATTCAAAAAGATTTTTCGCTCTCGGGTAAAAAATGTTCCTTATAAAAAACTGTGCTTTCATCGCGTGGGAAATGGAAAGAAAAACTTCATTTAGCCACATTTATAAACGCAACACTGACAACCCATGTCTCTGGACAATTCTTCTTCCACCTGTTTGAATTACGATAGGCAACACAATGTAGCGTCTCTCTGAACACTGTAACAGGTAAAAGGAGTCTTCCAAGCTACAGTATATCATGCATATTTATGTAGTTGCATTTCGTTCACAATAGAGGGTGCTGATTGGTTCGAATCAAGTCTCAAATCTCATGAACTAAAAGATGTCACTTTGGGACATACAGTAGATATGACTGTCAACATTTTAAAAAAAATGTTCCGTGACCCTTAAAAACTCAACATGTAAGATAGAGCAACTCTCATACTGCACCGTAATGTTTGTTTTACATAAAATCTGCATTTATGTACATTTTTTTGCATTAATATGGAAGTTGAAGCACATATTTCCAATGAGCTTGCATTCAAATTAAACATTGAGAGATCAACTGTTTTAACTTATAAGAAATCAATGGATTCACAGGTGTTAACTTTGTTTTGCCTATATGATTTATTTTAATAGCAATTGACATGCATTTTCTGATAATTTATGAATAAATCTTAGAAGGAAATATAAATAGATCTATAATCTAATCTGAGATACACACATTTGGTTTAGGCTTTAGAGGTTTTGCACCATCTCACTCTTGCTGATGCTAAGCTTGAGCTTTTTACTTTTCCAGTCTATGTTTTTTTGACACAAGCGTGTTATTGATGTCATTTAGGTCATTCTATACTGGCCTTGAAACCCAAACCAGGTCCAGATTGTGTGTGCTGCATGGGCCTGTGGCTGATAAGATCCCGAGGCGGCAGCTGGGCAGAGGCTGAGGGTCCGCCCGGCTCATTTTACACTGACAGCTGGCCTGCTGATGGCGGGGGAAAGGGAGAGGCCGGGGTGGAAGGACTCTTTCTGAATGGGACAGTGTAAAAGGACTACTTGTTGTCTAAGGCCGGGGATTACCTGGAGTAAAACATCCCTGAGGGACAGCAGGGCTGTGTTGTGAAAGCTTAAAGCTCAGGGATGATGCGTAGCTTATGGGGATAGTCTGGGGATTGGCATGTAAATATGAAAATATGTGGAGGGTCTCAGCTACAACAAATATAGTGAATTAAAAAAGATAAAAATGCTGAGTAAATAATTGGAGATTTGTTTTAGTTGAACACACTCTATCTCTCTGGAATATATATATTATATACAGGATTTTTTTTCCATTCTCCTCCACGTACTCAGATTTAAGAAGTGGAAGAACGGGAAGAAGCTTGAACCCTAAGCTTTAGGGCATCCGGTGGAGGCCTGGATACTAATACTTGTGGCTTTCCAAGAGATTTCCTGAACCTGCTGGCCTGCTCTGTGAATAAAATGCGGAAAATGAGTCTTGGCTTGGATCCAGATTGATTATTTAGAATTTTTTTCGGATTACGTGTTCTTATTAGGTCTCCGGAGAGTGTTTGTTTTGGAGCTAGCTCATAGACTATTTTAAACATGTGTGTCCCTCAACTCTAGTGCTCGTTCTTTCCTGAAATAGCTATTCACCCTCGGGCTTGCCCTCCTGGCTAAATTTGCAAACCCCAACAGGCATTTTGCTTACCTGCCTGAAAAAATTGTCATTGGAATGTTTCTCTTCATCCGGAGTTCATTCAAAATTTTTGTTAAAGTTGATTTAGAACTTGAGGCCAGTCAGTGTATATTGTGGTTAAAGTTTGCTATGCAGCATGACAGGATGTGTTTGTTTTCACACAGAGTCTAGTTTTGCTTGGGGTTGAGTGTGTGTAATGCAGTAGACCAAGCCACAATACCTTCATGAAAGAAATTACAGTACATTTACACAAAACAATCTACAAAATTTTCCTTTTGCCTTTTTTAAAAGTTGCATGTTTCGACTACACTTACCCCCCCTAAACAATCTTGTTCACAGTGATCCACAAAAATGCTGTATTAATGCACGCCAGGCCAGTAGATTGCCCCATCAAATTAAGGAAACACTACACATGTGCACAAAATGTCCTGTAAAATAAACAAAATATTCACAAATTCACAAATATAAATTTTATATGTATATTTATATATATATATATATTATAAATATATGCAAATATATATTATTATATGTATATTTTGGAAGAAATAAGACACCATTTACACCAAACAACTTTCCTTTGCAATTGGATCATTTCCTATTTATTGTTTTTCTATGTAAACATGTTTGACAGGCACACTCACGTCTCGCATACTTTGCAGCACATTGCACAAGGGCACCACATTTTTAAGACCCCTTTTCAAGTTAAAAGAATTTAAACTTTTAAATGCAGCACTGCTCATCAATGTCAGGCCCAAAGCAGTGGACCAATCAGAAGAACTTTGAGGCAGGCTAAGCATTGCAAGCTTCTGTTTACAGTTTTATTTGATGGAACATGATGAAGGAGGGGCTTTTCTATAGACCATTTTGAGGCATGTAAACAATCACAATGGTCCCAATGCATTTTCTGTTTAACATTTTTAAATTTCTATAGCTTCTGAAAATCCAAAAAGAGCCACGAATTGCTGTTATATTATGTTATGATAGCTGTTTTAACATACACATTATGATTGAATTGCCTCTTGTTACAGTCTGCATCTACCATTTTTACATTCAAATATGTGTTCCGTGTGAATACCCCCAAAAAGTGTCATTAAAAAGCCATCATTTTGTAAGTATAATGCACATAAAAACCTAAAAGCCATTTTTAGTTTTTATTTGAAATATATGTTCTGTTATAGTTACATTGTTACATAATATATAGAGCGAGTCATTTGAGTCAGTCACCATTCAGAATTACTGATTCATACTACTGAGACATACTAGACATTTACTGTGGCTTCATTTGTGGGACAAAAACTGTAAAGGAACTGTTATTTTGTGTAAACTTCGTGTTATTTTAATATTTTATCCATCTTATTTTTTTAACGTCATCGACTACTAGTTTATTTGTTATTTGTTATTATTGTCCCTGGTAAGTCATAAAAAAATGAAAATAAACAGCAATCAGCACTTTGAGAGTCAAAATGTGTACATATATATATACATTTTGATATACACAGGCACAACAAAATTAATACCTGCATCTCCGATCTCCTTAAACTATATAAAAACCTTGTAAACAAATAGTGCCAACAAATATGTCACTACGCCACTGGAAGTTCTCATTGCTCTACTAATATTGTATATACTGATAATTGTGTCCAAAAATACTTTTGTATTAAGTCCAGACCAGGAATTCAAGCACTGGAAAGATTTATTGAGTTTCAGGTTGTGAAAATGATGTTTCACTCTGGGTTTATCCCCTCCAGTGAGACTCAGTTCATGTAATGGCTAAAGCCTCATCCTCAGAGTGGTGTTTCCACACAGCTGCACTGAATATAACTGCAGTGGGTAAATGTTTTCCATGTGTTTCCCAGTTGCAAGTGTATGGCTTCATCTCAGAAGCGTATAAATCGCAGCTAACAGAAAAGAAATGCAACTTTAACTTTTAAAAATAGAGCTGTCATTCTGGAGACAATGTCTGTAGACTATCTACAGTTTTACAATGAGTGTTTGCATCAGTTTTCATGGTAAAGAGGATTTTGGCTCATTCTGAAAACGTAGCCCTACACATTTCTGGACATTGTGAATTTTGTAGCCAGAAGTACATATGGTTGAATTTCATTTTGAAAACGAACGCTACAGGGTGGTAAAATGCCTTTTCTTTTCACGCTTACCAGGTAAATGCTTATCTCCGTATGGACGACTCTTCTGCTGTTGTTTGTCCCGTTAGCTTGCCATGTACGCCGACGGACTTGAGACGCAGAGAGGGGATGACCACAATGATGGGGTTCAGGCGCGAATGGCACTCGCAAGAGAAATCTGAGATCTCAAAAAGCGTTACCAATACCTCCTAGGATGTATTTGGCGGTCTCCAGAAATGTATATAGAGGTACGTTTTCAGAATGAGTCTGGGTTGGGATTTGAGTACATTGTCTGGGGTGGCAGGTATTAACGCGGAGTCATATGAAAACAGACTCTGCTGGATTGTGACTATTTACATGTAATCTGGATTATGTAATCAGATTCTAAAAATTAAGTGGTTGTAATTAGATTATATTACATTCTAAATAGTTTATAATCAGATTACAGCTACTTTTTATGGATTACATAATTAAATGATTAAAAGGTTTCACCCTGATTCTTATTTTGAACCTGGAATTTGGCTGTGTGCTAGCATTGCTGTTTTAAGGTATATTAATGTTTGTTCCTGATTGATTGATTGATTGATTGATTGATTGATTGATTGATTGATTCATTGATTGATTCATTGATTCATTCATTCATTCATTCATTCATTCATTCATTGATCTATCTTACCCTAAGAATATTTAAAGTCCTCCTAAAAAATAAGTTGAACTTTTTTAAAATTACTAAGTCAATTTTCGTATTCTTGATTCTGTAATGTTGGTTAAAGGCAGCCATGTGATGTGACATTCAGGCATGAAGTATCTCTCTTATTTTACTCCACTTTTGTCCTTTGTTTAGGATGCCTTTAGTTGCAACATGGCCTGATTCTGAAAATGTACCCCTATATACATTTCTGGATATTACGAATTATGCAGCCATAAAAAGGAACGTATGGCTGCATTTAATTTTTAAAACGAATGCTACAGAGCGGTATGTCCCCATTCCTTTTCACGCTGACTGCTTACCTACGTGTGAAAAGAAAATACATTTAACTACCCTGAGTACCTAACACAAAAACAGAGGTTGAACGTTTTTCCAAATAAAATGGTGTCAAACTCCTTACTATTCCAATATTACACTATTTACAAACTATTTACAGAACAAGCAAGCACATTTACGGGAGAATCCAAAAACATCCAATGTTGACATCCAAAATGTCAACAGGTAAAAAAAAGGTCAAACAAGCTAGTAGAACAAAGTACCACAAACAAAGCAAACACAAAACAAATCTCAGTAGTCACAAACATAAAACAGGTAAGACAAAAACAAAACCCAAAAATCTAAATAAACAAGTAAATAACAGGGTGAGAATGTGGTAAAATCTGAAAACGTGGTAAAAATCAGACAAGGGCTTTTCCTTTTCTGGATTGCTTTTGGAAACACTGTCGGGTGGGTTTAAGGATGTGGGTGAGCAGGTCAATCTGTGCTGTTAAAAACACTATTGGTTGGGTTTAGGGAAGGAGGAGGATGGGTCAGTCAGCCAGTCAGTCAGTCAGTCGACAGCCTCCTCTGGTGGATTTATGTGAGAACAGCAGGCGCAAATGGCACTAGCGAGAGAAATTTGAGATATGAAAAAGCTACACAGCGGCCTCTGATGGATTCAAAAAAAAAAAAAAAAAAAAAAAAACGTAGCTCCTGGGACATATTTGGCGCTCTCCAATAATGTATAGGGGTACGTAATCAGAATACGAGCCATTTATCTATGGAACATTTAAGAGGCCACCTAAAAATGACAACTTTTTAAAAATCTTTATTGGACTTATTGTATTTGTTTGTTGTGTGTTTCACTAAAATGTTATTTTTTTTATCCTAAATGCCTTATAACAAACCTTACAAATAAAAAAAAAGTAATTTTTTTTCTGAAAATGTGAAAATTTCTAACTATGCAAAATATCAAAGATTAATACTCATAAATGTATTGATTGATCTAAAATCAGATCTATTTTGTTTCATCTACAAATAAATATAAACTGAACAATGGTTTTCATCAGTACCAGATTACAATTTAAAGCAAAGTGCTCGCTTTAGAGATTGAAAACAGATCAAGAATTCACTACTAAACTACAGATTTCAAGTTTGCTTGTACTGTCTGTTTGTATTTGTGGATCTATACTGCATGTGAGTCCTAAAAGCAGTCCATAAGACATAAACCTCTTTCCTGGCGTCTGCAAAATATGTATATTGATTGAGCACAAAATCTCATGATAATGTCTAATTTAATTATACCTTTCTCTTTCAGCCACTCTCTCTCTCTCTCTCTCTCTCTCTCTCTCTCTCTCTCTCTCTCTTTCACATGCCCTTGAAGGAATCAGCAAAGAAAATAGATGAAGCTTTTATTGGGCTCTCTCAATCATCTGAAAGAGCAGCGAGGAGCTAAGGTTACAAGTGTCCACGTTATTTCCTCAATCGGATCCTTAACATGCTGTTTTTCTTCCTTCAAAGGTTGAATTGTGGAGACCTGCTAGAGAGCTTATAGATGAGGTCGATAACTTTCAAATGGGACCACTTTGTATTAGAAGCTGCCTATTAATGTGATAGGCCGCCGTGAATCATTGCCTAAAGGTCATAGAGTGACAGAAATGATCGTCATGCTCCTTAAGTAAATAGTAGGTGATGAGTTTAAGCCTTATTGTCCACATGAGAATGACATGCTGTGTTAATTACAGGCCGACTGCAATACGATTGACTGAGAATTAGCAACACTACAAGTTTGTACAGATTTTTTGCTAACACTTTAGTTTAACAATTCACACCATTTACTACTGGGTTATTACCTTCATATTATTAACTGTTTATTAGCACTTTTAAAGTATGATTATTTTACATTTTAATACCCTAAACTAGTGGTTCCCAAAGAGGGGGTCGCGGGACACTGACAGGGGGTCGCTTGGTGATTTCTAAAAGTCTGATAAATTCAATCCAGGCTCATTCTAAAAGCGTACCTCTATATACATTTCTGAGAGCACCAAATATATCCCAGGAGCTACATTTTTTTGCCGTTTTTGTTTTGGTGAATCTGCCAGAGGCCGCTGTGTACGCTTTTAGAGATGTCAAATTTCTCTCAAGAGTGCCTTTTGTGCCTGCTGTTTTCGTGTAAATCCACCAGAGGCCGCTGTTGACTGACTGTTTGACTGACGGAATGACTGACTGACTGACCGATCGACTGACGCACCCTTCTCCTTCCCTAAACCCAACCAATAGAGTTTTTAAAAGCACTGATTGACCCGCTCACCCACTTCCCTAAACCCAACCAACAGTTTTAAAAAGTAATCCAGAAAAACAAAAGCCCTCACCTGATTTTTACGATGTTTTTAGATTTTACCACATTCTCACTCTGTTATTGTGAAATGAAATGTAACCCTGTTTATTATAAAATGCTAAAAAATATATACTATTTATAATAAAAATTCTAAAAAAAGATTCTCTCACTCAGTTTCAAAAAACTTTATTAACAAATGAAGTTGAACCATTGCAGATTACATAAACAATGAATACAATTGTAAACTTATTAACGATACATATATATTGAAAAGGAATATACAGTTGAATTACAAGTCAGAATTATTAGCCACCTGAATTATTTTTCCCTTTTAAAAATATTTTTCTGTTTAACTGAGAGCAGATTTCAGCACATTTCTAAACACAATAGTCTTAATAACTCATTTCTAATAACTGATTTATTTTCTCTTTGTCATAATGACAGTAAATAATATTTGACTAGATATTTTTCAACACTCTTCTATACAGCCTAAAGTGACATTTAAAGGTTTAACTAGGTTAATTAGTTTAACTAGGCAGGTTAGGGTAATTAGGCAAGTTATTGTATAACAATGGTTTGTTCTGTAGACTGTCGAAAAAAAAATTAGCCCAAAGGGGCTAATAATTTTGACCTCAAAATGGTTCATAAAAAATTCAAAACTGCTTTTATTCTAATCAATTAAAACAAATAAGACTTAAAAAGTCCAAAAAATATTATCAGACATACTGTGAAAATTTCTTTGCTCTGTTAAACATCATTTGGAAAACATTTAAAATAGAAAAAAAAAATTCAAAGGGGGGCTAATAATTCTGACTTCAACTGTACGTTTCTGGAGATTGTGAATTATGTAGCCAGAGATGCGTATGGCTGCATTTCATTTTTAAAATGAACGCTACAGGGCGATATAATGCCGTTCCTTTTTGTGCTTACCAGCTGACCACTTACCTCCGTATGGACGGCTTTCCCGCTGTTAAAAGTTTGTCCAGTGGCTCGCCATGTATGTCGGTAGACTTGAGACGCAGAGAGGAGTTGACCACGATGACAGGGTTTGAGTCCAGCCAAGTACGGTTCCAGAAAGCAGGTAAGACAAAAACATAATCTAAAAAATAAACAAGTAAAAAACAGGGTGAGAATGTGGTAAAACCTGAAAACGTGTTACAGTTTTTCTCAGTGGCTTTGGTGCATTTCTCACAACACTATTCACATTTGCACAACAGTTAATGCATTTCTCAAAACAATTAGTCAGTTGTGCACATATAGTAGCAGTTTCTCATTCCTTCCAACAAATTGCAAATGCTTTTAGACATGCATCAATTGCGTTCATACAACTCTCTGCTGTTTTAGAACATTATCATTTGCTTATGTCATGTCAGTCAATATTAACTAAACTTGTGAATGCTGAAGTCATTTCATATAAAACTAAGAGTCCTCATTTCATTACTTGAGTCATTACATACAGAAATGTTGAACGAGTTGTCAAAATCTGTCAAGCAAATTTTATAAAAAAAATAAAATAATTAAATCCTGAAAATGTCTTCTAAATTAAACAATTTGATGAATGATTTACAGACCTATGAATGTTGTAGGTTCAGTTCCAATATGTACTGCAATATTGTTTACAGTTGTGCACAGCTCTACCCAAAGGAGTTTATGTTTGTTGTAAATAAGGGTGTATTCATTCTTTAGCACAATGCTGTGAATAAATAAAAATTGTAAAGAGCATATGAAGTAAAAATGTGAAACATACATATTCAGTGTCTTGTATTCAGATACCTCACTAAATGCAGCGATGTCTAACTTTACTGTAGTTTTCAAATGGCTGTGCAAAAAGTATAGGGCTGTCTAGAGCATTTTCAGGAAGTGTCACTAAAATCTGACATGAATACTTGCTTTTGAGGATTGAGCTATCCGTTTTGAGCAAGTGACACGCTTTTGCAGGTTATCAACTAGGTTTTGCAGTTAGTACTAATTGTTTTGAGAAATGCATTAACTGTTGTGCAAATGTAAATAGTGTTGTGAGAAATGCACCAAAGCCACTGAGAAAAACTGTAAAAATCAGGCGAGGGCTTTTCTTTTCCTGGATTGCTTTTTTAAGTTGTTGGTTGGGTTTAGGGAAGTGGTTAAGGTTTTTTGGTCAATCTGTGCTTTTGAAAACACTACTGGTTGGGCTTAGGGAAGGAGGAGGGTGGTCGATCAGTCAGTCAGTCAGTCATTCAGTCAGTCAAACAGTCATCAACAGTGGCATCTGGTGGATTTATGTGAGAACAGCAGACGCTCGCACTTGCAAAAGAAACTTGAGATCTGAAAAAGCATACACAAAGCTGCAAAAAACCTAGCTTCTGGGACATATTTGGTGATCTCCAGAAATGTATGTACGTTTTCAGAATAAGCCTGGGTTGAAAAAAACACTATCCGAATTTTGAATAAATATACTGATATGAGGATTAAAAAGAGTGAGTCAAACAGAGAAAATATTACTATTAAAGCATAACATAGTACAATACACATCTGTACATTCATTCAGATGTTTTGTAACAATATTTCTGACTAGTTTAGTCCACTTGCTGTCTTTCTGTCTCTCTTTCTCATTCGTGTCATCAAACAAAGAACCAAAAATTGTTACGTTTTGAACTGTAGTCTGTTGTATTTTTTACGTAGTTCGTTTGACAAAGGCCAACTGGATGGCAGCTTGGATGTGGATACACTGGAAAATTCCACTTGTAACTAATAGTGTAGGCACAAAAGTATCAGCAAATGCCCGGGTTTGGTTTCAAGCACCATATGGCCCATTTAAGACCAAACAACATACATGAGCAGTCTGAACGGTCTGCTCTCATGCCACTTAAGAAACATATAGTCCATCACTCGGATCAATATGCCTGGATATGTATATGAAGGTGTTTCGAGAGAGGCTTTGTAAATCTGCAGTGTCTATTTTTATGCCTGTGGTTATGGTGCACGTGTTCCCTTGGGTTCTTTATGGAGCATGATGAATGAGGTGCTATTCACAGTTTGAGGCCTGACTCCTTTGCCTGCCAGCACATAGATACTCAGTAGCCCACTTGCTGACATTCACATTGCAGAACTGTGATGGCAAAGCAGGTGTTATGTTTACTCTTTTCTTTTTTTCTTTTTTTTGCATGTTCAATATAGGGCAGCACAGTGGCTCAGTGGTTAGCACTGTCGCCTCACAACAAGAAGGTTGCTGGTTCGAGTTCCGGCTGGGCCAATTGGCATTTCTGTGTGGAGTTTGCATGTGCTTCCTGTGTTCGCGTGGGTTTCCTCCGGGTGCTCTGGTTTACCCCACAGTCCAAAGACATGCGTGAATTGAGGAAGCTAAATTGTCCGTAGTGTATGATTGTGTGTGTGTGTGAATGGGTGTGTGTATGGGTGTTTCCCAATACGAAGTCCCAGCTGGAAAACATATAAAACATATGCTGGAATAGTTGGCGGTTCATTCCACTGTGGTGACCTCTGAAATAGAGACTCAGCTGAAGGAAAATGAATGAATGAATGTTCAATATATCTGTCACTTTTCCCATCTAATATATAAGCAGGTATATGTAGGAAAAAAATAAGAAAGGTATATGTTCACTAAATGAAGTTACATTTGCTGTTCATTTATACACACCTTCAGGACACCCACGAAGAATAACGTTAAAGATGCTTTTTTTAAGGTGAAACTGTGGTTCTTAATGATTTGAAAAATGTGTCAATGGTTATCCGCACTTTGAGAATAATAATAAAAAAACATACAGGCAAGAAAAAAATTGCTCCCATGGCTCCCGGCTTATACAATGGGGGTCTTCTTTATTTAGCATTGATATGTTGATCCACAGCCTTGCCAAAAGTGCAGTGAGCATTTATGACAGTCTAAAGAGTAAGCTTCAGCCATGAAAATGAATGTTAAATTGCCCTTTTAAGATGATATTTTTACAGATTAATAACATATGTTTAACAACACAAAATCACACCATAGTTTTATTACTTTTAATGACTTTTACTTTATCTTTTCAGCTAATTTTATTATTTGCTGAAGATTTTTTCAATAATTTGTGTCAATTTGCCTGCAATTTCTCAGTTTTAAAGCATGTTATCAGTATATTAAAGATTTAAATCTTGTTCATTTTGATGATGTTAAATATTTCGTTCGATTATTCATAATTGTTGAAATATTTTTCTCTTATTCTCTGTATAACGCATACTATTTTCTATAGCGAAAGTCAAACATTTCCTGAATAGTGCCTGAAAATATGATTAGGTGTGACAAATTTGGGTTCCTAGCTCATCATTTATTGTAATGTATTTGCATGTTAAGATCTGAAAATGTGGAGTGCTTTTTTGTTTTACAAAGAACCTTTTTATTTATTAAAACAATTATTATATACGTCTCACTTTAAAACACTTTATATTGTTTCAGCTTTTCTTAGCAGTTTCTTGTTGTATAAGTTTTGTTGTAAAATGTGTAACTGTACATTTTTTTCTATTTGTAACACTGTGTGTTGTATTGTGATGTTTTCACAGTATTACTGTTAAATACAGTAACAATAAATACAGCAAGTACTGGATATTTGTTGCAGTAAGTTGCTGTTAATTTGACATTTTTTACACTTCTTTTTTTTCATTTTGAGGAATGTAAAGGTTGTGTGCCAATACAGAACCATTACTTTTAAAAGTGTAGCAGCTGTCCTTGAGCAACAGTGACATCTAGTGCTCTTTACACTATGCACCATCCACTGTTAAAAGCAGACATCATAATTGTTTCATGAGAAGAGATCTCTCCATAGACACTCGGGGTGGGGCAGACCTACAGTATGTGTGAAGGTCATTTTAGTTGATTATCTTAGGAATTATTATACATTATTTTTTGATAAATAGGCATACATGAGACTAAAAAATGACCTTGCCAAATAGTTTGCAAAGCAGGTTTTTTAATACCTGGAGAATTATTTTAGAAACTTATTGTGAGTTCACTTGGCAGGTTTGGATCGATTAAAATGAACTTTTGCTCTGTTTGTGTGATTCATTTGAATTATGTGAACACGGCTGTAATGACCATAATGAATGGTTTATTCATTCATTCATTCGTTCATTTTCTTTTCGGCTTAGTCCCTTTATTCATCAGCAGAATTAACCGCCAACTAATCCAGCATATGTTTTACACAGCGGATGCACTTCCAGCTACAACCCAACACTGGGAAATTTCCATACACTCTTGCATTCCCACACATACACTACGGCCAATTTAGCTTTTTCAATTCACCTAAAGCGCATGTGTTTGAACTTGTGGGGGACACAATAACCTTGTTTTTGTTCTTTTAGATCTGGTTTTAAAAATAAAATGTATTCGCTATGCAAACCAGGTGATGAACCTAGGTGATGTTTGATGCCACAGTGCACGGTTACAAAGCACTGCCCTCTCCTGGACAACTGTGCATGTCACTACTGGCCTCATGGTTTTACTACAAACAAATAAATGTATAGATAAAGAAAAATATTGGAATTAATCCATAGTAAACACAAAATAACCATTATTTTGTTATACACGGACAAGTTGTCCTTCTATTTTTTTGTCAACTTCTATTTTTTTTTAAATATATATTTATTATCTGTTTTTTGTCCTGTCTCTGTTATCCTGTTGCACTGTAGAAGCTCTGTCACGAAAACAACGTCCTCGTATGTGTGAACATACCTGGCAATTAAGCTCTTTCTGATTCTGATTCTGAAGTTGAACCATGCTTTATAGTAAAACTATGGTTACACAAAATGCCAAAAACCAAGGTTAGCCTATACTACACTGTTAACCCTTACTGTAGATTATGCAGTAAATAACTGTAAAATAGCCAGTGTTTTGCTGTAACAAAAGGAAACAGTATTTTACTGTAAAAGGAGCAAGATTTGTATGAAATTGTGTAGTGCAAAGAATAAATTACAGTAACTAACTTTATGTAGCCATTACAGGTAGTAACTGTGATAATAAATGGTAAATTACTGTTCAACCATTACTGTCCCATCCACTCTGTTGCTTTTATTGTGCTATATATAGAATAGTGCATTCATCTTAATGCAGAAAATGAGGATTTAGACATTGACACACATATACACAGGATGTCTGTCTTATTATAAAGACAAAATTGTGAAAAACGTTTTCAGAATATGTTGGCCCTTTAAGGGAGCCTGGTGTTTAATTTGTTTACTTCTGAGTGCTCCATTTTCTGTTTAGCAGTTCAGATGCAGAGTCTGATGTTTTAAGCCATAAATAAGAATCTACAATGAGTTAGTAAATGTGTTCAAATGTTTTTGAGGGTTTGTAAGTATGTGTATTTAGTTATATTGTTGTTGTCTTGAACTGTGTGCTTGAAGGCTACATTGTTAGCTTGTTAGCCTCACCTGTCTAGTTAACTTCTTACATTACTTTCATTTAAGTATATTTGTTCATTGGATATTGCCTATTTCCATAATGTACAGATGCTAACAGTGTAATGTGTCTTTTTGGCAAATAAGCAGATTGTATACACATAAAAACCATTGAATTCCAATCTCCTCAGTTAGGTAGCGAACGTGCACAGGTATCATCACAGGGATTCGCAAACCTCCACTCTCAGGTTCCAGGTTGTGAATTTGTTGCTATGTATTTTTCAGAGCTGTGTTTCCAACTGTGAATTTCTAAGGACAATAGAAACTTTTGTTTTCTTTAACTCTTGTAAGTAAATAATAATAAAGATTGGATCCTTTGTATTCTCTGTGTTGCCGACTTTATTTTTTTTTTGTATAATTATTTAGAACTTTTTTATTGAGAATTGATGTGTGTGCCTGTTTTTTGACAAACATGTTTCTAACCACATCTACAGTAAATATGTGTGTCTGTGTTCTTTTGATATGCAAATTTTATACAATTATTTGAAACTTCAAAAAACGTTTTTATTTATTTATTTATTTATTTTTGGTTGTTTTTATGTTTTTAACATTTTTAATATTTTAACCCTGTATATCAGAAGTCAAGTAATGCCACATTAGAGTGTATTCAAAGGTTAGTATTAAACTGTATATAAACGACTTGCATTTAAGAGCGAAATTAAAAAATGTCTCTCTTAAACAGCACTTCTATACATTTTTTTGCAGAGGCTCAATGAAGTTGACTGGAAAACATCAAATGAAGTAAGTAAAAGGGGTATTTGTAGAATTTGCTGAACGATTTTTAAGTTTTTGCTTTGGATGGAGTTTGTTAATTAATTAATTTATGTAGTTTTTTATTTTATATGTGATTGTGATAAATGTTTGCAGTTGCTTAAATGTTGTCAAACTCAGTCCCTGGAGGGCTGCAGCCAGCAGAGTTTAGTTCCCACCATGCATCAACATTACCTGTAGATTTCTAATAAGCCTCAATTAGTTGATCAGGTTTGTTTAATTAGAGTTAATACTAAACTGTGCAGAGCTGTGGTCCTTTGTTATATGTCAGATGATATTTAAATGTTTGACAACTGTGCTATATACACTGCATGTGTTGTTTATTAATTGAACCTTTTTGTTTCATTGTAAATAGAAAATGTATTGATATCTGCTAATTTCTTTAATCTTGTTGTACATTTTCTGTTGTATATTTGCTGCCAAAACAATAAAATACATTGGTCTGAAGAATGTATATGCTTTCTAATTTAGTAACACTTAAGAATACTAATTAATTTTAGTAACACTACAATAACTATAAATGACGTACCGTTAATGAGTATGCAGTATAATGCTGTGAGTTGTAACACTATAGTACAGTAATTAACTGTAAGCAGTTTCCAGTTAGTTACTGCTGTTGCTCTATTACAGTAATTAACTGACAACAATGTTGCCAGCTACTCACTGTAATGGTTCAGTTACAGTAATTCAAGAGTTCCCACTTAGATATGCTTAGCGTTTATATCAGGTTTGGCATGCTGTCCCAGGAGAGAACCCTGAGCTCGGAGATATTTGAGCCCAAGGCTCCCACCCGGTCAAATAAGCATATCTGGAGATCCGAGATTAGGTAGGTCTCGAGAGCTCCCCCTTTGGAAAAGGAGGAGATGGGGTGGAAGGGGGATTTTTCCAAAACAAGATAGAGCAGTAGGGAAAAACCATCCATTTATTGTAAACAAGGATTACTCTGATTGGATTATTACTGATTACAGATGAGTTGCCAGTCAGTCACTGTAATGGTTTAGTTACAGTAATTCACTGTTGCCAGTTACTCACTCTATCCAAACTATTACAGTGAGTAGCTGGCAACAGTGTTGCCAGTATTCTACTGCAAAACAGCCTGGTAAGGTCTAACAATGTACTTTAACAAAAACATGGTTCTCTTTCATAAGGGTTTTTGCATCAAGTGTCACAAAAATAAACATCAAAAATATACATCAGTGTGCTGTTAACAAAAATAAAACTAGAAGCATTTTTTTCTGTAATTGAAATAAAGTGGAACTAAAGTAAAATATACAATTTTAATTTGTATACATTTTTCCTTGGCAACTAATGAAAAATACTTTTACTTAAAGGTAGGCTGCTAAAAATGTGAAAACAAAAAAAAAACAATATAATTAATAATACTGTTATTACTAAAATACTAAGTACAATAACTAAAATAGCTACAAATTTAAGAATTAACTGGAAAAAGAAAGGTGACAGCTACACGTATTGTACTTCCTCCATGCGTTTTCAAGGCAGTCAAATCATTTATCATTCGATAATTTGTTTTTAAACAAAAAGACATCAAAAGTTAACATCTACATTTTAGATTCAGATGACATTCACCAGGAAAAGCAATATGAGTGATCATGTTTTGTGTCAAAAATAATGTATCTCCGCTAAGTTAAGTTCTCTGCTCTGGGAAAGTCATTTATTTTTTGGAAAGTCATACACACATAGGATATACTGCATAGTCATGTCCACAGGTCATAGAATGTCCATAGGTCATAGAAAGAGGGTTAAATGAGTAATTTAGGGATAAAGGAATAAAAAGTCGTCGTCAGTGTATATGACTTTCTTCTTTTAGATGATAGAAATTTGAATTTATCATAAAAAAAATTATTTCATAAGATATGTGTTAATACCATGGTGGTATATTGATTAGTTATAAGACAGATTTATGCTTTAAAAAGAGGGCCACTATACCCAACTTCATTATACAGCATTGGCCAGGATAACACTGAAAACTACTCTGATTGTATAAAAATCCAAAATCAAACAAAAAGTGCTCAGGAGTAGCATAAATAACGTGTCGGTGCTCTTTGGGTAAGGGATTCATCCCAATAAACAGCAAAAGTCAGTCCAGGGCACTCGAAAAATGTGGGAAAAAAATGTAGATATTTTTTTATATTTTATTTTTAAATATTTTTCCACATTTTTCGAGTGCCTTGGACTGACTTTTGCTGTTAACTGTGATTGTGTTCATCTGAAAGACGAAAGTCAAATACACCAATGACGGTGACTACAGCCTATTCTTTTTAATATTCACCTCGTCATTGAATGACATCATATAACTTATTTGCGTAGTTTCGGAAAATCCCGCGTCTGGCACTAATTGTAAATAACTCAAAATGAATGGATTCCCATGTCGTCTGTAAGTACAGAGTCAGCAGTTCAGGTGCGTCAAACGCGTCTGCTAAGTGACTAAATGTACATGCAAGGTGTGCCTTTGTGTTTTAGGCATGCTCACATTGTCTGCATAGTTTCTGTTCTAGACGACGACACAAACACAGAATGAGGAATGTACTCATCTTGAAAACTGTACTTCACATACACACACACACACACACACACACACACAGAGAGAGAGAGAGAGAGAGAGAGAGAGAGAGAGAGAGAGAGAGAGAGAGAGAGAGAATTTTTACAGACGATTTCCTGCAGAGGACGAGAGTTCAGCTCTTTTTATAATACGCAAATACTTAATTTGTGTTTATACGTTACTTAAACGTTAATTATGACTTAGTGCCAATTAAATTAAACGTTTTTTGTTTTAAACTAATGCATATTTGGTGTAATGAATCTAAAATTAGGCTAAATACTGAAGCTTCTGCTATGAAATTCAACGGATATTTGAGGCTGCATATTCGCGAGGCGGTGGATTTAAAACCCACGAGGTTTTCAACTCGACACACATTTAATAGGAAAATCCAGTTGGATCCTTACATCGTTGTTAAAGTTGACAATGTAAAACATGCGAAGACCGCCACAAAACCGAAGACCAACAAACCGACTTTCAATGAGGAATTCTGCCCGTACATCTCCAACGGTGTAGAGCTGGAGCTGGCTGTCTTTCATAGCACTCGTTTAGGATACGACAATTTTGTGGCCAATTGCAGAATCCAGCTTAAGGAAATCACGACGACACCAGGCACAAAGCCAAAATTTGAAGGATGGGTGAGTTATAAACAAGTTACTGCCTATATTTTTTACTATAGACTTAGATAAAATATACGAATATAAAGCAAACGGTGCCTTCATAAGATCAATGAGAAAATGGTTAGAGGAAGGAGGAAAAAAGAACAAAGGTTTTCTTTTTTAAATGTATGTAGGACTATATTGTGAATTAACCAGCTATAGACCAACCATATTGGTCTAATTGATGTAGTTAATGGAAAAGTAATAGCAAACACTAAAGAAATATCAAGATATTTGGCAGAATTACACTGAGAAAAATTATTCAAAAATTATTCATATGATTCCTTGGGTTTACTCAGTTGTATTAAGTTAAACGGTTGTAAACAATTTATTTGGGTTGAATTTTAACAAATTAAGTTGAACATTACTAAGTTTTATTTGTTTAAATTCAACACATATAAATTGTTTGCAGAAATTAATTTTTTTTCCAGTGTATGGAAATCTATATTTGGATAATTACAAATTATGTAATGCTCTGTCAGAATATATTAAGGAAGGACATTCAAAAGGAATTTCTTTATTGTATTAACAAACTCAAAAATCAGTCATCCATGGACGTAGTTAGTGATTTTGTAAAAAAAAAATGTCAATAAAATGATCACCATTTTATTGTTAGCTGTTTTTACAGAGGATATACAACTAGTTTAATAACCCTGTACATTGAGACCATGTTTGATAACTTCTCCAATAAGGATATATTTTCTTTAGAACATTATTTAACGATTACACTATGTAATATTTGCTCGTATATTTGCAGAAAGATTGAAAAAAAAATGTATTAACCCCTTTATTAATGTATGTCATTCATGATTTATAAAAGGGTGACACATTTCTAATAATTTGATTGATTTTGATTACAATGAATTGATTTTGGATAATAGTTTTATTTTATTTTTATATTTGCTTAAAGCATTTGATGCAATTGATCATAATTTAAAAAGAGCAACTGTAACAGCTCAATTAAATGATCACATGGAGCAACATCAAGATTTAAAATTAATAAAGGCATATGACAAGCCTGTCCACTTTTTTGTATCTGAATTTAAGGAAAATAATTAAAATGCTCTCAGTTTGCTGGTGACACCTCAATTAAAAAAAAAAAAAAATTAAACTGAAATTATAAATGCTATTGATTTCCTCAATATCTGTATCTGGTTTATGTTTAAATATTTAAAAATGTATTACTCGATCAGAAAAATGTGCAATGATAATAACACATATGGTGCTCCAGTAAAGCACATGGTAGAATATTTATTTAGGTATTAAAATTTGTCAAGTGTCCAAGGGAGATCAAAAGGAGAGAATTAATCAGAATATTACACCAATTATTAAAAAAATATGAAAAATTGTGAAATACACTCACACTCAGAGATCAGAGGTAATCAGAGATTTGTCAAGCAAAATAAGAATATTATTAGGTTTATTACGCAAGCCACAATCAGTTATAATATAAGATGACACCTTTTTGTTCAAATTCAGATGGATTTGAGATTTTTTTTAAAAATGTGTAGTCCAGTTGAAGATGGTCCACCATAAAAAAAATTATATGATCAATTAGTCCTGACAGTTACGCAAGCTGTTTTAAGTCACTTTAACATATAATAAGTTCAATGGACTTATAAGGTTAATTTGATTCAGCTTAAAATTTTAAGGCAGCCAGGAGTTTTTACAGTGTGGTCTTAATGTTCTTTACTTAAGCACTGACATTTGTCTATTTAAAAACTAATGTATTAGGAATTACCTGAATTCTAAAGGCAAAATTTGGAATATCCCTGAAGTCTGCCAATACAAATTTCACTAATGAAGCAGATATCTGAAAAATCTCAGACAAACACACACCACAGCATTGCAATAAGAAAATAGCGGTCAGTTTTGCCAGATACACTTAAATGTTTATAGCCCAAACTGTCCAAACACAACATAAAATGTACGTTCAAAACATCCAAACTGATCCCAAACCGCATTAAATTTTGTTCACACCTGCAGAAAGATGTTCATCCAAAAGTAAACAAATATAAATTTAAGTTAAGGTATTACAATAAATAAAAAATAAATAATTAATTAAAATATATAAATAAAGTCAATTTATTTCATTAAAAACATGCGTTTTCATTTGCACATATTTGTACTATTTAAAGCACAGATGTTTGAAAAAAGTTAAGTTAACTAATATATGTGAGTTCAGCTGACTACAATAATAAAACACAGCCAAGTATAACATAAGTTAACATAACTCAAAAATTTAAGTTGTCATAACTAATTGGCACAATAATTTGTAACAGTGTAGTGGAAACCATAAGAACTTCTATAATGTTGTTGTTTTTTTTTTAAATAAATTTGTAGATAAAATGCACCAAATACAAAATATATGGTGAAGAAGCCAAGTGTTCTTGTCAGATGGTGCCGTTTCTTTCATTTGTGCAATAAATAGAGCCCATGGTAAAAAACAAAGGTTGCACCCCACTATGTATTCCACAAACTCTGTTCATTAGCGTCTCGTTACCATCATGTTACTGTATGCCAAATGAAAGGGCAAATGAGCACTTATGAACAACCGGTGTTGTTTTTTTTTTAATCTTTTTGTCTTAAAATCTGATTGTGAAGTTTTGCTTGTCTCCAATCATTTTGTTTCAGACTAAAACTAGACTATAAGATTGGTTATATTAGTAACCAATGTACATGTAGTTTGTCTCTTAAAATTGTGTACTTTTTAAAATGTGATTCGAGTGTCTTGGGTCAACGCATGCACTTCCCAATCCCAGTAGAGCTTGTTGTGTTTTGTGATGCGTGCTTTGGACTTGCACTCCCTGAACCAGCTAGTCCTGCTTTCCTCGTCGTGCCTTGTGAATTCCTCCCACATTGCAGCTTAATGATAATACGTGAATGACTTAGATGGTGAGATAGAATGACTCAGAACATAACTGAAAGTTAGTGATGAGAGATAAAAAGATGACTGTGTTAATATCCTCTGTTAAACTATCATACACAACACACATGCTCTTGCAGGGCCCATATGGCTTTTGCTGGCTATAAGTGGGCTATAAGACTGAAAGGCTTTAGTCCGCAAAAACAACTGTCCTGGATGTACTTTATCCTGCTTATTACATGTTTACTTGACACAAAACATAAAATTAGACACACAACATTGTTCTTATCTGTAATAGTTTATTTGTTTTTTTAAATTTAAGTGCAAAGCTGAGAGAATTTTCATTTGCGAAAAGATTTTAAAGGCATATTTGCCAACATACATGATCTTTAATATACAGAAGTTCTACGTCTTCATCTTCTTTTCCTTGTAATGCTTTTAATTGCTTTTGATTACATTGCATTTCTCTGGTTTTGGGTTCAGGGTCTGTCAAAACTGTTATTTGCAAATTATTATGTATGCTATTATTAAAAGGCTTTTCTATTGTAAGCTGTGCAAGCACAAAATAAGAACCAAACTAAAACTAATTAAAAATGTACACTACGATAACCTCGGTGCAGTCTTGTACTTCCACCCACAAAACTTTTGATGGCTACATTGGGCCACCAGATCTGATCATGTAGGAATGAGAGGTGCTAGAACTTCTATGTTAAGCTTTGGCCCAGTCTACATTGTAAAAGCTCTTTAGAAATAAAGATGAATTGAATTGAATTTTGATTGTGTCCGGTGTCCAGTGTTATGTCTAGAATGGATGATCTTGTTGCACTGATTTCTGCATACATGTCACAATTATGTAGCACATCTTGGTTGGGGATTTTCTGAGCTAGTACATTATGCTGAGGTGTTTACTGGATGAGGCTGAGTATGACTTTAGGGTGGAGGATTGGCTTTGGTGATTCACTTGTCTCGTCAGATGAGTGACTGTGGGAGAGTGCGTCAGCCATTCTGTTCTTGGATCCTGGTGAGATCTGAAAGTCAAACTGGGAGAAGAATAAAGCTCATTAAGCTTGCTGACGATTTAGGCCATTTTCATCAGTTACTATAGATTTTGTGACCCATGAAGACAGTAAATTTGTCTTGTGACAGTACACCAACCAATGTCTCCATTCATCTAAAGCAGCTTTTACAGATAGCAACTCATGATTACCAGTGTCACAAGTTCCTCTCAAATGGAAATAGACTTGTTTTTCTTGATTGAATGGGCATTTTTCAGTGATTATCAGCTACTAGTAGGTTCAGAGGACTGTTATCATCCATCCACATGGTTATTCAGCTATAGATTACATACGGCTGCTAGAAGTTAACAGGAATTATTTATCAAATTTCCCATTAATTGTATTTTATAAACATCTTCCCTACCCCAACTCTAAACCCAACCATCACAATAATGTAAAAATAGATTTGGATCTGGAGTCTTCTCTATTAATATACAGTTGAAGTCAGAATTATTAGCCCCCTTTGAATTTTTTTCCTTTTTTAAATATTTCCCAAATGATGTTTAACAGAGCAAGGAAATTTTCACAGTATGTCTGATAATATTTTTTCTTCTGGAGAGAGTCTTATTTGTCTTATTTGCTAGAATAAAAGCAGTTTTTAATTAAAAAAAAGAAAATTTAAGGACACAATTATTAGCCCCTTTAAGCTAACTTTTTTTCTATAGTCTACAGTACAAACCATCGTTATACAATAACTTTTCTAATTACCCTAACCTGCCTAGTTAACCTAATTACCCTAGTTAAGCCTTTAAATGTCACTTTAGCTGTGTAGAAGTGTCTTAAAAAGTATCTAGCCAAATATTATTAACTGTCATCATGGCAAAGATAAAAGAAATCAGTTATTAAAACTATTATGTTTAGAAAAGTGCTGAAAAAAACTTCTCCCCGTTAATAAATAAACAAGGGGGGTAATAAATGAGGTGGGCTAATAATTATGACTTCAACTGTAGCTAATTAACCATGTGGATGGATGACATAAGGCCCCAACTGGCCCGTATCTATCAGCTGGTAACCACTGATAACACCCATTCAATCGAGTGATAACATTTAAAGCAGGTGCTCTGGCAGCAGATAATTGTTCCATTGTTTTTTAGAAGTAAGTGCTGTTTTGACTCCTTTACATACAGTTGAAGTCAGATTTATTAGCCCCCCTTTAAATTTTTTATTCCTTTTTAAATATTTTCCAAATTATGTTTAACAGGACAAGGACATTTTCACAGTATGTCTGATAATATTTTTTCTTCTGGAGAAAGTCTTATTTGTTTTATTTCAGCTAGAATAAAAGCAGTTTTCATTTTTTAAACATTTTAAGGACACAATTATTGGCCACTTTAAACTATTTTTTTCGATAGTCTACAGAACAAACTATCAGTATACAATAACTTGCCTAATTACCCTAACCTGCCTAGTTAATCTAATTAACCTAGTTAAGCCTTTAAATGTCACTTTAAGCTGTATAGAAGTGTCTTGAAAAATATCTAGTAAAATATTGTTTACTGTCATCATGACAAAGATAAAATAAATCAGTTATAAGAAATCAGTTATTAAAACTATTATGATTAGAAATGTGTTGAAAAAATCTTCTCTCAGTTGAACAGAAATTGGGGAAAAATAAACAGGGTGTCTAATAATTCAGGGGGGCTATTAATTCTGACTTCAACTGTATTTTTATGCATTTTTCATGATTTCCTAGCTATTAATGTTCACAAATAACAAGAGCTGCAGCACACCACATTGTATTGATGCCTGTTATTTATTTATTTATTTATTTTTTGGGATCCTGACATCCATTCATAAAAATTAGAGTGTAAACATTGAACTATAGAAAACTACAAAATGTAAAATTTTCTTATTTGTTCTGAACCAAAAAACAAAAAGCTACAATTGGGAACACATCCTATAGGAAACTGTGGTTTTGTAAATGTAACTACATTTTTAATAACACCATGTTACATTGAAAAAAAAACTTTTATTCATCCAATTAAAAACATTTTATATCTCAATTTTATCACTTGACCCAATGAAAAATAAATAATTTGCCTTAAACATACTTTATGAGAACAATTTTATATAAACTGTTACAAAGCATACTTGTTGATGAAAGTCAATTAATTTAAATTCTCTTTTTGTTCTAAACAAGAAGATATAGCTTTAATCAAAACAACAATTCCCATAAAATGTTCATTCGTCCAATAACAAATAGAGTAATGGTTTCACATCTAAATTTGATTACTTGAGCCATTAAAAAAAAATCATTTGCCTTAAACAATATATTTTTTAAGTCCATTAAAGTACAAAGCATATTGAGTTTCTGTTTAATAGGCATCCACTGGCCTGTGTGAGTAACTTTAAAATTTTACATTGGTCAAAACAAATATTTCTTAGTTGAGCTCTTAATCAAGAACATTTATATTTAACTATGTTTTGAACTTAAAGTGTATTACTTGAAAAAGAAAACAAATAATACTTATGTGGTGCAGTGGGTAGCACAATTGCCTCACAGCAAGAAAGTTGCTGGTTCGAGGCCCGGCTGAGTCAGTTGGCATTTCTGTGTGGAGTTTGCATGTTCTCCCCGTGTTCGCATGGGTTTCCTTTGGGTGCTACGGTTTCCCCTACAGTCCAAAATCATGTTGGATAAGATGAATTGGGTAAGCTAAAATGTCTGTAATGTATGTGTGTGAATGAGTATGTATGGATGTTTCTGCAGTGATGGGTTGCAGCTGGAAGGGCATCCACTGCGTAAAACATGTGCTGGATAATTTGGCAGTTCATTCCGCTGTGGTGACCCCAGATTAATAAAGGGACTAAGCTGAAAAGAAAATGAATGAATGAATATTTAACTGAAATAATAGATAAGTTTTTAATTGGATGAAATACTGCTTGAATTTTTCTTTCAGTGTACCATGTTTCATTTTCAAAAGAGTTTTTGCGTCATGTGTTTTAGAAGATACAATCATCCATAATTAGAAATGATTAAGTATTCTTAAATTATTTTTATCAATTGAAGGTGAACTAAAGTAAATTAATAACCTTAGATGGCATATGTTAACTTAAAAAAAGTGTTTGTGTTCAACAAAAGAAAGTCAAACAGGTTTAAACAAACGGAGAAATGGACAAACTTTAATATTAATAAATAATTTGAAATGGCTAGCACAATGTCTAAAATAATTAACTAAATTTATCAAAGCGGCAAAATTAACATAAAAGCTCATTTCAAAACAAAGACCCAATAAATGGACACAGCACAGGTTTTAAAAAAATGGCATATTAAATTCTAAATTTATTGTTGAAAATTTAATGCCATTCCTCTTCACCACGCTAACTAATAAGCACATTTAAATCTTTGATGTTTAGCATTCAATAATTGGTCTGGGTCAAATTATAAGATGTGTCATATTTTTAGATTTAGGCTTACATTTTAGATTGTTGACAGTCACAATGCAATAACAAACGAATGTTCTGTGTTCAAGTTTTGTGTCATAAAGTAGCCTATGTCTGTTTCACTTTCACTTTCCTTCAGTGCCAGCGGCATCAAACGTTCTCTTCTGTTTTTGTAGGACACTTGGTGCTGGTTAAAGTCAAGCATAGGCTATACACGTAGCTCATATTACCCCTCGTACTTACACAAGCTATAGACGGACACAGATAGGGTTAATGTCAGCTTCAGCTTCATAGCTAAATGACAGCAGCCCCGTTTTTTGTGCACAGTAAGAAAAACCTGTCTGGCAGTAATTCTGTAGCTATAATTTTGAGTGTGGATTCCATATTTCGCCTTTACAAAGTCACGTCAGTGTCAATCATCGACTTTGTGTTGTGTGCTCACATTGTCTACATAGTTTCTGTACTACATGACGACGCAAACAGGAATGAGGCATGTACTCATCGTGAAAGCTGAGAGAGAGGGAGGGAGAGAGAGAGAGGTTCATTTAAAGACGATTTCCTGCAGTAGACGAGAGTTCAGCACTCCGCTGTGGTTTACTTGACTTTTTATAGCTGATGTTACTCAAAGACTTGATTTAAGTTTCTTCTGAGCGTAGCCTATAACACACATTTATTATGCCTTAATGTTAATTAAAGAAAACCTTTTTGTTTCAAATTAATGTATTTTCGGATTCGAAAGGTATATAGCATCCACCATGAAGTTCAACGGATTACTGAAACTGCGTATCGGCGAGGCGGTGGATTTAAAACCAACGACTTCTTCAACCCGACACACCTTTAGTAGGAAAATGCAGTTGGATCCTTACATTGTTGTTAAAATTGATAATGTACAACTTGGGAGGACCGCCACTAAAACGAAGACCGAAAAACCGACTTTCAATGAGGAGTTCACCAAAACCATCTCGAATGGTGTAGAGCTGGAACTGGCTGTTTTCCATAGCACTCGTTTAGGATACGACACGTTTGTGGCCAATTACAGAATCCAGCTTGAAGATCTGATAACGCCATCAAATACAAATCAAACGTTTGAAGGATGGGTGAGTTTTCACTAGAGTTATAGTCATGAGTAATTATAGTCATCTCACCTTGGTTTTAGAAATCAGCCCATCAACTGAATGGTGTTAAAAGTAAAACTGTGATATGCTAATCAAACTGTCAAAATTATAAAAACATAACATGGTTATAGCACATTTACATTAGCTTAATAAGACCAAGACTCGTTTTCACAAGGTAATGTTGATGTATCTATGTGAATTATATATATATATATATATATATATATATATATATATATATATATATATATATATATATATATATATATATATATATACATACACTATGGTTTTATAACCAAAACAAATCAATAAAGGTTGTTTAATCATATATAGTTAAAGTTATTAAATTGAAAAATAAAAAAGGAACCCACATACAATTTGTAATGGCTTTAACTGGAATTATATTGGTTTTAATGTGGCTGGAAGGACATTCATTGTGTAAAACATGCCAGAATAGTTGGCGGTTCATCCTGTTGTGGTGACCTCTGATAAATAACTGACTAAGCTGAAGGAAAATGAATGAATGAAAGCTATAATATAGCCTGTGAGTCTCTAGAGGCAATTTGTTGCCTCACACATGTGAAATGAAATATATTAAGATTTAGAAATTAAATATACCATTAAATGTACTGTTTTTAGTGCCTACCAGTTGATTGTTAGTCATATTGTAGTGGAATGTTAGATTTTTTTAGTGGTTATTTTTATCATCAGGCAGATAAAATACACCAAATACAAAATCAGAAACATGTCTGTAACCTATATCTAGGTTCTTGTCAGAGGGTCCTGTAGCTTTCATTTGTGCAATAACTAGGTCGTGCACAAAACCACAGGTTGCACCCCACTATGCATCATGGAAACTAGCAGTAGCGTCTTCTATATGTCTAGGTAAAAGGTGATGTTTGGTTTGCTTTACTTTGACTTTAATCTAAAAACTAAAATCTGGTTAAAGGAGGACTGATGAACATCATCTTTTGTTTCTTGAATACTGATTTTGAAGTTTTTCTTGTCTTCATTCAAGTTGGCACGTTATATTACCCTTCCTAAAATATGCTCAAAAATAACACTATCAAGTTTTTAAGGACTACAAGAACTTTTTATTTTGCCCAAGTAACTTTTTAACATGTAGGCTAGAGCATGTGCAATGGGCCTGTTAGATTGTGTAAGAGTTTTACAGTGTTGATTATGGTCAGATTACGGTTAGATTGACAACTTAACTTTTGCTGATCATTTTCCAGTACATTGCAATCATGAAATGTGCACAGGTTGTTTTGCAAATGCGGTTCTCTCACTCAGTGTTGCAGAAGTTGCAAACTCGTATAGCACTCGTGCAGACATGCTGCTCAACCAAACCAGCAGGATTCCTTTCTTTGACTTTATAACACTCATATTCATATACATCTCGAATTTTCCACTTGAACAACTTGCAGTATTATTCACTAGAACATAAGTTAACCTTATGCAATCATTTCTGTTTGGCCATGTGGTTTGAAGAGCACTTTTTAAACCAGGTTCAAACATATCTAGGGTGGCAGGGTTGGTTAAACCTCTGCTTTGGTTTCACAGCTGAGGGTTTGCAGATTGTCTGTGCATCTGTCTCACATGGTTTACTGGCAAGCAACCTATATATATATATATATATATATATATATATATATATATATATATATATATATATATATATATATATATATATATATATATATATATATGATAATTTACAGGTACCGTGAGAGATGCAAAGTTTGTCTCTTTAAATTGTGTACTTTTTAAAATGTAATTCAAGTGTCTTGGGTCAACACAGGAGCTTTCCAATCCCGTAAGAGCTTGTTGTGCTTTGTGATGCGTGCTTTTGGTCTTCACTCCCTGAACCAGCTTGTCCAGCTTTCCTTGTCGTGCCTTGTGTTACGGGAATTCCTCCCACATTGTAGGGCATGCTTAATGATAATAGTAAGTGAGAGAATGGCAATATAGAATGACTGAAGTCATCGTTTAAATAGAGAGATGATTCTGTTAATATGCTGCAGTGAAATCTAATGTTTTTTGTAGAGTAAATTTATCAGTGGGGCGACGCAGTGGCGCAGTAGGTAGTGCTGTTGCCTTACAGCAAGAAGGTCGCTGGTTCGTGCCTCGGCTGGGTCAGTTGGCATTTCTGTGTGGAGTTTGCATGTTCTCCCTGTGTTCGCGTGGGTTTCCTCCAGGTGCTCCGGTTTCCCCCACAGTCCAAAGACATGCAGTACAAATTATCCGCAGTGTATGAGTGTGTGTGGATGTTTCCCAGAGATGGGTTGCAGCTGGAAGGGCATCCGCTGCGTTAAACATGTGCTGGATAAGTTGGCGGTTCATTCCGCTGTGGAGGATTTGAAGCATGTCAAAATGTTGCAACATCTGACCTACACTCTAAAAACATTTCCCTTTTTTTTAGTTAATGTGTCATCTTCAGTATCAGGGTTGTCAGGTTACTGGAACATTTGTAGCTTTTTTAAAGGAGTTTCAGGAATTCAGGGGGTAGGATACTGAGACAAAGAGGAAGATACTGTGATAAGAAACTCTGGTTATTTATAGTGAGTTAGGAATCATCTGATTGGTGAATCAATCGTAGGCTAATGCAGGACCAGCCACGATCAATCATAAACATAATAAGAATGCCCCTCTCAAAGTTAGATTATAAATAAACTTCACTTAGTGTATAAGATATATTTTTGTATTGTGTATTTTTTGAGTATTGCTTGACTTGCTGGGGAATTATAAAGCCCCCAAATTGCTTTTGAAGTGTACATAGAGCCTCTTTAAATATTTAAAATGTATGCGTGTGCAGGATATCATTATATTTTAACTGATTATATAAGTCAGCCCACTATGGAGACAATAATGGGACATGATGATGATGAGGTAAAAACAAAGCAAGAAACAATGGAAACACAGGATAGCCAAAAGGAACAACACTAAACAAAGATCTAAGGCAAACACAAGGATTTAAACACATAGAGAAACAAGGGGGTGGAGCTAATCGAAGTCTGAAATAATCCATTAGTTGTGTGACTTTAATAAATCAGGCCCCAAATTTTCACATCAGAGAAAATTATTCACATAACAACACAAATAATAATTAATGTTTTAAAAAACAATAATAATTAACCATCTGATACTGATATGGCAGCCAGCATATTGTGTAATTTTAGTTAAATGCACAATAT
This sequence comes from Danio aesculapii, assembly GCF_903798145.1. Lineage (NCBI taxonomy): Eukaryota > Metazoa > Chordata > Actinopteri > Cypriniformes > Danionidae > Danio > Danio aesculapii. The sequence goes on along the minus strand of NC_079454.1, from coordinate 21,417,891 downwards.
GTAAGATTTGTTAATTAAAATATCCAAGAGACGTTAGATCAGTGTTATATATTTTGCTGACTTATTACATTATCCCAAATGTTTCGAATGATGTTTGGTGGACTGTGGCATAGGGTTGTCACGATACTGGAATTTGCTACCAGTCGATACTGAAGTTTTAAAAACCGTACTGTGGCATAATAAAAGCTCTGCTGCTTTTGTGTCGCATTGTCTGTCAAAAGTTCAGTGTTCTTGTTTCTCTTCTATGGCTCTCGGCTTTTTTGTGCATCATACTACCATTATAATCCAGCCTGATCTCATGAAAAAAATAACTATTTTACGTTTTGTTAGTAAAGTGGCTAATTCGTATGAATTTGTACGAGTTCAGTCATACGAAAATGTATGATTTTAAAAAGGAGGCATGGCACCCAACCCCGTCCCGTTTCTCAACCATCATTGGAGATGTGCAAATCGTACTAAATTGTACGAATGAGATCGTACAAATTAGCCACTAGATCTAAAAGTTACGAATTGCTGTGAGATTGTGTTGGATAATCAGTTTTGAAAATTTTAGCTCACCCATGAACACAATTTCTGCAGGAGTCTCATAGAGTGTACAATAATGAAGATGGCAACTACTACGATTCCACACTAAGTCACAGAGTTAACAAACTATACCTTTGCTTGTAGTGAATACATGCCCTCTAGTGTCGAAAACCTCATACTGTGCCTTTAACTGCTAAAGCTTATGTAGTACAGTATGTCTAACTGGGTACGTCCTCTTCCAGGTCAATCTGGAACCAGAGGGAAGTGTGTATATCTTCATCACTCTCACTGGCTCCTTTACAGATGGTGAGCCGATTACATTAACTATATCTATATTTCAATGTAATTTAATATGTATTTTTTATACTGTATTTTATGTGTAAATATGATTTTTTAATTGTAATATATTTAACCTGTTCCCAGTACTGGGTTGCAGCTGGAAGGGCATCCGCTGTTTAAAATATATGCCATAAGAGTGGGCGGTTCATTCCACTGTGAAAACCCTTGAAAAATAAGAGACTAAGTCGAAGGAAAATTAATGAATGAATGATATTTAACATGACTGCATGTTTTGTATGTGTATGTATGTGAGGTACCTGCAATAAACATGCATTTGTATATTAATCTGAACATTTATTTATGTTATAAATGGGATCTAAAGTGTCAACTATCTCTAATATTCTGATAAAAGAAATGTGTAGTTCATAATTGTCTCTTTAAACATGTGTTGCTTTTTTGATTAATGATATTAGCTCTGCATTTAGTTTTATTCTATTCAAATCATAAACCAGCATTTTATTTATTTATTTTTTTGGTCCCACTTGCTTTCTCTTAGTCATAACCCATTTGTTTTAACCTTAAACTTACTTTTATTAGCATTTTAATTGTGCTCACCGGGTGTTGTCATCATTTTCAGATGAAGCTGTGAATATTGTGAAAACCCATAAAGAGTTTGTAAGAAAAAAGGTTTTGAAAAGAAGAAAAGTCCACCAAATCTACGGACATAAGTTTATGGCAACCTTCCTCCCCCAACCTACATTTTGCTACCATTGCAAAAACTTCATTTGGTGAGATTTGGTGGTTTTTGTGTGGGAAAAAAGCAGATTTAAAGGCATAGTTCACCCAGAAATGAAAAGAATGCCTGTTTTAAAACCATTAAACCTGTTTGAGTTTCTTTCTCTTGTTGAGTACAAAGGAAGATATGCTGACGATTACTGGAAAGCAGCAGTCACTTCCATTGTATTTTTGTTCCTACTATGGACGTCAATGGGTGCAGGTTGCTAACTTGTTTTGTGTTAATGAAATTGATAAAAGTTAAGCAGTAAATGAGAGTACATGGTGAGAATATTTTCATTTATTTTTAGGTGAGCTATCTCTTTAAAATTTCAGTCTTGTTAATCAGTTTATGGTTTGTAATGTAGTCATAAACATATATATAATCTTTCCCCAGGGGTGTTATTGGAAAGCAAGGTTATCAGTGTCAAGGTGAGTATATGTTTACTACTACTAATCATTTCCCCATATGTCTTAACATACTGATCACACCAGTGATTGTAATTTGCATTAATGACTTATTATTCTATAGTATCATTTGCATTTATGCATTATTTTTACTAGTTTGCACGTGTGTGGTCCACAAGAGGTGCCATACCTTGGTTGTAACTGAGTGTCCACGAATGAGGAAAGATGCAAATGAGGTATGAGTTTGTTTCCGTGTGTGTGAATGCATGTGTGATGAAAAAGTGGATCAATTTTACATGCATATTATTCTATGTATAGGGCCAAAGACAAGGGTTCAGCATCAACTTACCGCATCAGTTCAGAGAGCACAACTACAAAGTTCCCACATACTGTAACCACTGTGGATCTCTACTATATGGGCTGCTGAAACAAGGGCTCCACTGCAAGAGTAAGCATACTTAATATTTACTTGATATATTGGTATGTTTGTGAACACAGCTACTTTGTTGCTAAATTAGGATATTATCATTATAGTTCCAAATTCAACTTGCATAAATAAGTTTCATAAATAATAGGCTTTTGAACAAATAGGAGCCACTCTTATTTCATTACACTTTATTACCAAAAATGTTATCAGTGTTTCAAACTGATGTGAACCCATAGTTTGTTCAGAGGCAGACACATATGTAGAACTAGCTGGTTATAATAAAACATTAATAAATGTATTAAAAGATGTAATACATTTAATTGTGTGATAAAGAGAATCTGTTCTCTGAACTGCTCCTGTAATCTCACAGCTTCACTCATTTTCAAAATAAGAGTTCCACCTAAATAGTATGTTTAGTACAAGCTTAGATAAACTTGTAGTAATCTCAATAAGAGTAAGTGTTTTGTTCCGAGTGGCTTGTTTTTCAACAGGATTTTACACTCATGAAATTTGTATGAGAATGAGGAAAAAATTGTGTTTGACATTCATGGTATGGTATATTTCCATGTACTAAACTCTTATTATTCAGCTATGCCTAGATTCTAGTATATACAGATTTTCATCCTACGGCACCTTTAAGGCATTTCAGAACAACTAAAGATCCTTTTACTTATTATGGAAAATTGTTTGTTAATGCAATTTCCATTCACACAGATCCTGTTTTATGCATACACAAGTAGTTGGCAATGTCATTCTTAACAGAAACCCTATCTATTTTTGTGTATTTCTGTCCTGTAATCCATGATTGTTGTTTTAGTTGTCAAGTTTCATATGGAGGCATATAGTCAAGTCAATGTATACATAAAGCACATTTAAAAACACTACTGTACAAAAAAAATTGTATAAGACTGATATCTATAATATATTTCTATTTATATATATTTATCTATTTCATGTGTAAATATACAGTTTGCAAGATGAACATCCACAAACGCTGTGAACAAAATGTTGCACCTAATTGCGGGGTGGACAATGCTGAGCTGGCCAGCAAACTGTCAGAGATTGGACTGCTCAACACAATCTCCAAACGAAAATCTCAGGTAGTGTCACCATCTTAAAAATCTTATCAGAAAACACTTGGTTTTGTTATATTCACATTTATTTTCTGTGTAAAACAGTAATCAGATTTGTGTTTGAGTACATCTCTCTGTATTTTTAACAGGGTTCATTGCACACGACAAGTGTAAGGAGTCAGAGCTCCAGTACTAGTATAGAGACAACTGAGGAGGAGTCAGAAGAGGAGGCTATAAAAGTTTGCCTGGAAGATTTCAGTTTCTTGCAGGTGCTGGGAAAAGGGAGCTTTGGCAAGGTGAGACAGATTGGTATTGGTAGATTATTGGCAAGTCTCACTATGTCTTAAAGAGATAGTTCACCCAAAATGAAAGATTGCTGTTAATTTACTGTTGTTATTTGACAATCTATATAACAGCAGCAAATTAATTTTGTTTTCTTCTGAAGAACATTAAAAAACTGTTTAGCAGAAACTTTAGTTATCCAAAAAATGCAAGTTAATGGCTACTGGTGTTTTCATACCTGTGGCTCCTGATAACACTTTGCTTTATAAAGTAAAACAATACATTTGTGTAGTATTTATATATTACCTGTCATTTGCAAATTGTCCTCAGTGGGTTCACAACAGTCTAGAGCAGTGATTCTCAAACCAGTAGACGACTATTTTAACATTTTAAATCCACTTAGCCCTTAAAATAAACCCTATAGCAGACAAGAACTGGAAAATCAGTTGTATTTAATTATTGCAACAACTGCATAAAATTAAAATAACATCATTACACATGATGGCCAGGATTTATCAAAACACAAAGTTGGTTGGTTGATTATTTAGAGTTGCTATTTTCTACTAAGATGTACTATGTTCACATAAAATTTAAACATTAAACTTGTTTTACCCACAGCGGTTTTTTTTTTCATTTATTATTTGTAATAGTCAATAAAATCTCAAACTTGCAGTTTTGTGAGATCCAGTCCAATGCTCTGAACAAAAGTAGCAGTATGAATTAAAATGTAAATCCATTTTCTGACGGTAGATGGTGCTTATAGAAAGGCAGAAAATTCAGAAAGAAATTAGCTTAAAGCTGTATGTACTTCAGTTAGCTGTGATTAAATATGCCTGTAATAATTATTAAAATGGTAAAAATAGCTGTCAATAATTAGTTTCATCATCAATCTGTTCTCTGTATCATTTGTACTTCAAAACCTTAAACTAGAGTGACCATTAGTTTGCTACAAGGCCAGAAAGAAAGCCCTGCCACTCAATAATAATAATAATAATAATAATAATAATAATAATAATAATATTAATAATAATAATAATAATTCCTTACAGTTATATAGCGCTTTTCTGGACATTCACAGCACTTTACATATTTTTGGAGGAAATCTCCACCTGGATGACGTGACGGCAGCCATTTTGCACCAGACTGCACACCACACATCACTGATTGAGAGGAGATAGTGATAAGGCCAATTATGATATGGAGATGGGCATGGACATGATAGACAGAGGCCAGTGGGCAAATTTGGCCAGGATGCTGGGGTTAATTCCCTACTTTTTCAAAGGACATTGTGAGCCTTTAAACGACCACAGAGAGTCAGGACCTTGGTTAAACATCTCATTCGAAAGATAGCACTCACCCATAAAGACCCCATATATATATACTGGGGCATTAGGACCCACACAGACCGCAGTTAAAGCACCCCCTGCTGGTCTTACTAACACCACTTTTGGCAACATCCTAGCTTAACATCCTAGCTTTCCCATGTAGTCTCCCATCCAGGTGCTGACCGGGCGCAGCCCTGCTTAGCTTCAGTGGGCATACACAATACTCTTAGTTGGAAATACATACTGAAATAAGTCTCAGCAACTTCAGGTTCACACAGATTTTAGAGGCACAGACAAATGGTTTCATTTTTGTAAAACAATTTATATGATCAAGAGCTGCAGTTACTATTTTTTTGGCATCACCAGTAGATGTTTTTTACTCTCAAAGTACAAGTAGCTGTTCATTTGCATTTCTGAATCACCAAAGACAATAGTTTCAGCTTAAAATCTTTAAGTTTCAAAATTTTCATTTGGGGTGAATTTCAAAATTTTAGAAAGACCATTTCATTAGTGTTTCATTCATCATTTTTAATCAAATTACACAGATGGCAATAACTGTGTGTGCGTGTGTGTGTGTGTAGGTGATGCTGGCTCGTCTAAAAAGTGACCACAGGGTCTTTGCTGTGAAAATGCTGAAGAAGGATGTCATATTGCAAGAAGATGACGTCGAAGCAACCATGATTGAGAAGAGAGTGCTGACTCTGGCCAACCAGCATCCATTTCTCACTCAGCTCTACTACTGCTTTCAGACTGCGGTAAGAGCGCACCGTGTGTGCTAAGTAGCAGCTAACTTAATTAGTTTTGATTGAGGAATGCTGCATTAAGGCCATGTCCTAATTACTGTAATTCAAAGATGACAACTCGTGATGTTCCAGCGCAAGCTGTTTATGTCCTCAGGAAATCTGCAGCAGTCAGGTGGTACAAGTAGGGACTTTCACAAAGTTGTAATTATGATTTGTAAATACTTGGAATTTCCTACATTTTGACGTGACAGGAAGAGCTTTCGGTTCTGGGGGTTACAGTATGATCAAAATTGTTAAAAAAGGCTCACTGTATTACGTTAATATGAAAAAAAAATGTTTTAATTTTGTTTTTTACATGCGATTGGCTAAAATTTTGAATCAGATTTGTGTTATTTAGATTTTTTACATTTTTTCTGATCTTCTGTTATTTTGGGGTTACTCCTGTTTGCTCAAATAGTAATAGTAGAATATGATAGTGTTTTCATGACTTTCAAAAATAGGAGAAAAGTTGTGTAAGACTGATAATGCATCAATAATAAATTTACTGGCTGCAAAATAATCTAATATACTTATAATATGTGATAAAGTATAGCTTTATAAATGTACCTATATGTTTTAATAAATCAAAACATTAACCGTTTAACATTAAACAAGTCATCACGGTGTTGTGAAAAGAGTCAATTTTATAATGTCTTTTATAGTGTCCAAAAATTCTAATGTTCTTACAAAGTGTATTGAACTCTGATCAAGTAAAGTTTAATTCCTAATTACATAAATTCATCCTCAGTAGATGCATTCCTTGAACAACAGAAGAATCTTGAAATATTTCAGAAAGTGTTTTGGGCTTCGGTGGAATAAATGTCAATCATAGTAATTCGATCGCGGGTGAACTTTGTTCATTGTTTCATTAGTTAACTTGTTATGGGTTAGATAATCTATAGCGTGCGTGAGCTCTGGACTACGTAGCTGTGGATATTCAGTTCTGTCAACAACACTATTGTCACAATAACTGACAAACCAGGAAAAACATGTCTTGTTGAATATAGAAACTCCATTTCCCTTCACTCAACCAGGAAACACTGTGCATTTTGGTAAAAACCCATTGATATCATTCCAGAAATGTATGTAATTCCTGAAATGCCTTGGTTTTTTATCTTCCGTCTTCCGAAACAAATTGTTTTTGTGAAAGTCTCACCTGTGGGTGACAAAAAGAAATGCTGCTGACAATACTTAAACAGTCAAATTAAGAATATTAAATTCTACCTGGTCAGGACCGCTTTTCAGAAGGCATCACTATTCACAACATTTCAGCCCATTAATCTTTTTTTTTTGTTTATGCACAAGAGATTGAGAGATGTTAACCCTTATGTGATGTTGGGGATGTTTTCATCCACTCTGGGGTCATTTTGAGTCTTAATTTGGCCACAGCTTTCTTTGTGTTTCAGCAAATGGAGTGACTTTTGGTGACAAATTTTATTTTGACACATATTTTGGGAAAATGCTTTGGAAATTTAAAAAAATTCAACAATAGACTCTGGGTAAACTAATCCAGACTTAAATATATTTATAGATTTTAATACTATTTTTTTTCTTGTGTTGTGAATTTTTTTTAAAATTATGTATGGAAAGCATCGTCAATGCACCGTGATGCACTGAGATATCGAATTGAACCGAATCAATGGCATGATAATTATAACTGAACTGAACCGTGAGACCAGTGTAGGTTCACACCCCTAATAAATTAACTACCCTTTTGTTATGTTGGTGGCTGTTTTTGCCCCATTGACTTCCATTATAGTGACATTTTTTGATTGCAAATCCATGACAGCGTATCATCATGCAATCTTGATTGTTGCTGGTTTTCCCTGTTGGGAAGAGGTTCATTTATTAATTTTTACTGTTGATCATCAGTTGCAGTATGAAACAGGTTTAGTTTCTGGATAAAAGTGATAAGGTTATATGGAGTACAGTGTGCGTGTGAGAGTGTGGGAGAGGCCTTTGCGCACTTACCTTGATATATTTCAGAAAATAAAAAATAAGCAGCTCAGCTCTCAGAACATTGTAAACATAATAAGGGTATTTATGCACACACACTATAATTTGCTGTTTCACGCTATAGAACGCTATATAAAAACCAAAAACTTTTCTGCACATGCATATCAAAGGGGTTAATGGTGCCAGAATCAGAACGGCAGAGTCACTTGCTGTCTTCAAGAAATTACTAAAAACTCAACTATTTAGTCTCCACTTTCCTTCCTAATCTGTAACTGCCTCTCTGGCTATACCACTAACTGTACTCTCTCTCAAAAAAAAAAAAAAAAAAAAAAAACATTACTAATGCTTTGCTTCTTAGACTTTACACACCTGAAACTTGTCTATAGCACTTGTTCACTGCTGCTCTTATAGTTGAGTAAATTGCTTCCTTGTCCTCATTTGTAAGTCGCTTTGGATAAAAGCGTCTGCTAAATGACTAAATGTAAATGTATATACTATAATAATAATAATAATAATAATATAGAAATAATAATGATAATATCGGGCTAATCATAATAATAATTATTATAATAAGAAGAAGAACAATATTTAAATAATAATAATAATAATAATAACAGGCTTTTAATAATTAAATATTTTGTGTTAGCCCTGGGCCACCATTCATTACAACAACATTTCAATATTATTTTTAGCCTATTATAATCATTGTAATTATATTTTATTGATAATAACAGATCACTGGAAAAAAGCGACTCTCTTCCCCAGTCTGACGGTGCTTATAAAGGCCTCAATAACGAGGGTTTCAAGCGATATATGCTTTATTTGGGGATTTTAACAAACAGATCCATTATGAAATTGCAACAAATATCCTATGTTGAGTAATGAATAGTCTTACGTGCAGATATTGAGGAAATTAACTTACCTTTACAGAAGGCGATGATGCCGTTAGAATGGGATTCAAAAAACTGGCACCTAAATTAGCGCTATTGCGTCATGTGACCAGCTACCGCACACACGTACATCTGATTGGTTGAAACATTGTATCATAATCTCCCTTTTTGATCCTGGAACACTTAATACTCTGCAGAATCAGGAATCAGGACGTGCACATATTACACACATGAGACACTCTATACATATACAAACACACATATGATACACTCCATACATATGCACAGATGATACACTCCATTCATATGCACACATGATACACTCTATACATATACACACAATATAAATGGCTAATACTCCATACATATGGCTAACACTCCATACATATGCACACATGACACTCTATACTTATACACACGATAAATATACTCTTTATACATACACACACATGATACATTCTAAACATATGCACACATGATACACTCCATACATATGCACACATGCTACACTCTATACATACACACCATACATATAGACTCAATACAAATACACACCATACATATGGCTAACACTACATGCATATGCACACATGACACTCTATACATATACACACGATACTCTATACATACCAAACCCAAACCCAAACAATCGTCAATAAGAGACAAAATTAGGCAAGGCAAAAAAAATACACGATACACTCGATACATGTACACACGATACATTCTATACATATACAAAAGATACACTCCATACATATGCACTCTATACAAATACAAACCTGATGCACTCCATACATATGCACACATGAAACACTCTATACATATACACATACGACACTCTATACATATACACACCATACATATGGCTAATACTCCATACATATGGCTAACACTCCATACATATGCACATATGACACTCTATACATATACACACCATACATATGCACACATGATACACTCTACATATGCACACATGATACACACTATACGTATACACACATGGCACACTCTATACATATACACACCATACATATGCACTCCATACATATGAAGTGCATAGTACACTCTATACATATGCACACGATACACTCTATATATATGCACACTCCATACATATGCACATTGATGAACCCAAACAATCTTCAATAAGAGACAAAGTTAGGCGAGGCAAAAAATACACAATATACTCATGATAAACACATGATAAACTCTATACACACATGATACACTCCATACTTATGCACATATGATACATTCTATACATATACACACAATACACTCCTGTCAGGGTCTGGAATAGAACCCGGGACTCTGGCGCCAGCTCACGTAACCACTGAGCTACTGGAAGTTGATGAACTCAAACATCGAAAGGCAACTTCCTTCTTTAATATACTCATGATACACTCTGTTAATATACACACACATGATACACTCTATACAAATATACCCGATACACCCTATACATATACACACTAGATACACTCTGTACATATACACACAGATGATACACTCTAAACATATACACACATGATATATACAGTATATACTCATGATACACTCTGTACATATACACACATGATAGACTCTATACATATACACACATGATACACTCTATACACACACGATACACTCTCTATATATACACAGATGATACACTCTATACATATGCACACAATATACTCTCTATATATATACACAGATGATACACTCCATACATATACACAAATGATACACTCTATACATATATACACTATACATATGCACACATGATGCACTCTATACATATACACACATAATACACTCCTGTCAGCGTCTGGGATAAAACCCGGGTCTCTGGCATCAGAGGTGAGTAATGTAACCACTGAGCTACTGGAAGCTGATGAACTCAAACAACTTCCTTCTTTACAATGTACACACATATACACATGATACACCCTATACATATACACACATGATACACTCTGTACATATACACAGGATACACTCTATACATACACATGATACACTCTATGCATATGCACACATGATACACTTTATACATATGCACGTATACTCACATGATACACTCCATACCTACGTACATGCTATACATACACACATGATAGACTCTATACATATGCACACATAATACACCCTATACATATACACACACCTTATACACTCATTACATATACACACATGATATGCTCCATACATATGCAAATATGATACATTCTATACATATACACATTCAGACATGATACTCTATACAAATAGACACGATACACTCTATACATATGCACACATGAAACACTCTATACATATAGACACAAATGATACAATCCATACATATGCACATATGACACATATGCGCACAATACACTCCTGTCAGGGCCTGGGATAGAATCCGGGTCTCTGGCGTGAGAGGAGAGTCACGTAACCACTGAGCTACTGAAGTTGTTGAACCCAAACAATCGTCAATAAGAGACAAAATTAGGCAAGGCAAAAAAAATACACGATACACTCTATACATGTACACACAATACATTCTATACATGTACACACAATACATTCTATACATGTAGACACGATACATTCTATACAAATACACACCTGATGCACTCCATACATATGCACACATGAAACACTCTATACATATACACAAACGACACTCTATACATATACACACCATACATATGGCTAATACTCCATACATATGCACATATGACACTCTACATATACACACCATACATATGCACACATGATACACTCTATACATATGCACACATGATATACACTATACGTATACACACATGACACACTCTATACATAGACACACCATACATATGCACTCCATACATATAAAGTGCATAATACACTCTATATATATGCACACGATAAACTCTATACATATGCACACTCCATACATATGCACATCGATGAACCCAAACAATCTTCAATAAGAGACAAAGTTAGGCGAGGCAAAAAATACACAATATACTCATGATAAACACATGATAAACTCTATACACACATGATACACTCCATACTTATGCACATATGATACATTCTATACATATACACACAATACACTCCTGTCAGGGTCGGGGATAGAACCCGGGACATACATTCTATATGGGACAAATTCTGGACCTTTGTCAGTGAGGTCAGTGGGTCTTTCGAACCACCCGAACCCCCCTGGCTACAGGCCTGAAAAGTTAGAACATGGTTTATGCTTATAGTAAACATGTTTCAGGCACAGGTTAGATTTTCTCCAAGTCATAATTTATTTAGTTTATATTAATTCTGTCAAGAAAATGATTATACCTATCCAGTTTAATCTGGAATGCATCACAGATCACCTTCTGAAGTGGTTTAAGCGATCAGATTTATATCCGATCAGAATAAAACGAATGAAGTGACCAAACAGCCTAGGGCTGCACGATAACAGAAAAAATTATAATCACGATTATTTTGCTCAAACTTTTAATCACGATTAATAATGAGGATTATTCCTTTGTGTATATAATATAATATAATATAATATAATATAATATAATATAATATAATATAATATAATATAATATAATATAATATAATATAATGAATGTCATTTAAAACTTCAGCAGTTTTTTCTGACACGTTTGCCAGTCACGTAGACAGAAGACTCTGTAACTAATGTTTCAGTGTAAAAAAAAGTGACTGTGGCCCTGTTCATGCAGGTATTGGGGTTCGTTTTCATCAATCTGATGCAAGTTTTATTATTTACAAGAAAAGAAAATGTAATTAAGTTTCAGATCAATTAACTCAATTTATAAGAAATGTATTATACCAAATGCACACAGAGAGCGATGTAAACACATTAAAATGTTCTGCCGCAATACTTTTTAAATATAGCTCATACTACATTTTAAATTTTTTGTTGCTGCTATGTGTGCATATTTCTCTCTTTCTCTCTCCTATTCAGACAGTGAGTCCAGTCTGCTCTGCGCTGCAGTTCGCTTCTTCCGCCTGGTTAACATTAGCTTGATAGCTAACTAACGTTCCCTATAGTGTCTTCTATGGAACATGCCTCAATAAAGATGCCTCCCTCTCCTCTTTCTCTCGCGCTTGCTAAATCCACTTGTCCACTTATTCTGATCTACGTCCTCTACTACAGTACAGTCTTCCCAATTCAGAACGGGTTATTACAAAACTGGCGTTTCTTGAAAATTACAGCATACTGTTTAGTTAAAAAAAAACTAATAAAAGACAATTATATGGTGGCGACTATTTGCCAAGAGGAAAATATAGAGTTGTCTAAGCAATATGTGCTTTTTTACAGAGAAGGAGGCACCTTTATTAGGGCATGTGCCATTTAATAAAGGTTCTTTAAGCAGAGCCATGAGGTCAAAGAATATGGGTGAAGCAGGGCGACTAACATTGTAAATACATATTAATTATATTAAGATGTCGCTAACATTTAACACCAGGTCAAAAATAACATTATAGAATATTTATTATTCTTATTATCCTTATTAAATAACCATGTGTCACTTGTGACTTTATATCTCATTTTATATGTTTTATATACTTTATTTTAATATTTCAACAAAAATATTTCCTTTCTATTAAAATAAATGTATTTTCAATCTGATATGTAGTAGGGAAAAAGAAAGACATGTCCACCAGATGCTGGATTCGAACCAAGTTTATGATCGACCGCCTCAAAACATGTTGTCATATGCTTTACGAGCTACACTACTCACCCTGCTCTCAGTAGTGCTCTTTGGTTTTCTTGTCTCTGTTGATGAAACGGCAATGGCGAGAAGCACTCAACTAGCTTATTCCAACGAGGTGCGCTATTTGCACTAGTCCTAAATAGACACTCCAAAACAGTTAAATTATATAGTATAAGATAACACAAACAGCTGCCTAAAGACTGCCGTTTTCACACTGTTTACAGGTAGCCCATGTCCTCAGTATACTGTATCAATTCAGTATGCTCACCATGTTACATAACTGCGCCCTTCTGGCCATGTATTTCTTGTGTTAGACCATGTTGTGGTTTGATGCACTTTACTTTACTGTGGAAGTGTGCAATTTCTCTTTAAATCACCTGCGCATTCTCAGTAGCCATATCTGTATGCACACGATACACTCCATATATATGCACATATGATACACTCTATACATATGTACACATGCATACTCTATACATATACACATACACTCCATACATATGCATACATGATACACTTCATATATTTTCACACATGATACACCCTATACATATACACACATGATAGACAATAAATATACACACACATGATACACCCTAAATATATACATACATGATAAACACTACACAAATACACACATGATACGCTCCATACATATGCAAATATGATACATTCTATACATATTCAGATATGATATACTCTATACATATACACACACAAATGATACACTCCATACATATAAACTCTATACATATACACTCTGTACATATACACACATGATGCACTCCTGTCAGGGTCTGGGATAGAACCTGAGTCTCTGGCATCAGAGCTGTCACGTTACCACTGAGCTACTGGAAGTTGATGAACTCAAACTTCCTTCTTTACAATGTACACACATATACACACATGATACATACCGTGTATACTCATAATACACTCTGTACATATACACAGATGATACACTCTATACATATGCACATGTGATACATTCTATACATATACACTCTATGAATATACACACATGATACACTTTTGTCAGGGTCTGGGATACACCATACTTATTCACACATGATACACTCTACACGAATGATATGCTCCATACATATGCAAATATGATACATTTTTTACATATACACAGATGATACACTCTACATATACACACACGATACACACTACACAAATGATATGCTCCATACATATGCAAATATGATACATTCTACACACATGATAGACTCTATACATATACACATATGATACATATTCAGACATGATACACTCTATACATATACATTCATGATACACTCTATACATAAAGACACATGATACACTCTATACATATGCACAGATGATACACTATACATATACACACACGATACACACTACACAAATGATATGCTCCATACATATGGAAATATGATACATTCTATACATATAAACAGATGATAAACCCTATACATTTACACACACACGATACACTCCATACATATGCACACATGATACACCATATACACACATGATAGACTCAGACTTGTACTCGACTGGTTAAGGACTTGGTCTTGACTTGGACTCGACAAAGGTGGACTCGACCCCAACTACACCCTATACATATACACACATGATACACTCTATACGTATACACACAATACACCCTATACATATACACACATGATACACTCAATACATATACACACATATGATACATGCTATACATGACAATAAGTGCTACCATTTGACATTGCTGCTAGGCGGATTTGCATCTCAATCTCTTCAGCACACACACGATTCAACTGACAAAATACCAATTTCACTCAATTTTACTTTGCAGCATACAGGAGTTGTTGGTCTACTGCTGCCTCATTGAGGTAGTTTATGTAATTTTATTCAATCACAAGTTGATCAGCGATGACATAACATAGCACAACTAAACTTAATGATTTAGACTGCAGTAGACCTGCAATTTCTGTGTGATGTGAGGCAAAATGGACTCTATTGTGGTGAAACTCATTCTTGTGCATTATGCTTCGGAGACGAGACGCAGCACTGATCAGCACTTTTTCAGAAAATTACATGTGTAGTTTTATGTATCTGAGCAATGTTCATTCATAAAAAAGGTTTGTTTAATTAATACAGATCTTACAACCATACATAATCAGTATACATTTTATTTTTCTGTTAAAAAGAGTCGAAAATCAAATCGTAAGACTTTGGACTTGACTTGAGACTTGTTGGCCTTTTCGACTTGAGACTTGACTCTGGACTTGCCTGTTTTGGCTCGGGACTTGAGAACAATGAATTGAGACTTACTTGTGACTTGCCAAACAATGACTTTGTCCCACCTCTGGTACATATACACAGATGATACACACTATACATATATAGATACACTCCTAACTTATCCATATATGATACATTCTATACAAATACACACATGATACACTCCTGTCAGGGTCTGGTATAGAACCCGGGACTTACGTCAGACATGAGTCACATAACCACTGAGCTACACATGATACACTCTATACATATACACACAGTATATATTCATGATACACTCTGTACATATACACAGATGATACACTCTATACATATACACCCTATACACATACACACGATATACTCTATACATATACACACATGATACACTCTGTACATATACACATATACACACATGATACATTCCATACATATATACACATGCACACTCTATACATATACACACATGATACACTCCATACATATGTACACTCTATACATATGCACACACGACACGCTCTATACATAGGCATATATAATACATTCTATACATATGCACACATGATACACTCCTGTCAGGATCTGGGATAGAACCCGGGTCTCTGGGGTGAGAAATGAGTCATGTAAATTTGGATGTGCGTCCTAATATCCTCTATATTATAGACAAAATATGCCTAAATCTTTTTCTAAATGTCTTACTCTCAGGAAGGTTACCTTAACCTCAGCAGCTGGGGAGTTTTGAAATCAACCTGAGCTCAATCTCCCCTCGCTCTGCGAAAGGGAGGGAGCCCTAGGCCCGGGGAGCCCAAACAAGCTGTGTTTAAATCATAAGCCAAGTGTGAATTCTTGAAACAGTACACAAGGGTTAAATTTGCTATCATTGCCTTAGTCATTCATTACCTCTGCATTCTGAGAGGATTTGAACTTTAAAAATTTTGCAGTCCATATAGTGAAAGGAACATCTCATGAATCAAAATGACATATTCTAATTGTACAATATCAAAATGCTTGCTAATTTGGCATTTCTGGAACAGATCAAATGCAGATAGAACATTTTATTGTAAAATCTATCGTCAACTGACATTATGAGAGTTAGCTAATTAATCTATATAGCTGGGTTTTCATAAAAATTTCATAAAATTAGTGTTGTAAAAATGTGTTGACGTGTATGAGAAAGTTAAATTAAATGTGTATTCATTTGACAAATATTTTGTAGATGTTCAGTTTGAACAGGAACAATGTGGGAAGCATATAGTTTAGACCAGGGGTGTCCAAACTCATTCCTGGAAGGCCGGTACTAAGTTTAGCTCCAGCTTGCTTCAACACACCTGCCAGGAAGTTTCTAGTATATCTAGTAAGAGCTTGATTAGGTGTGTTTAATCAGAGTTGGAGCTAAACTCTTCTGGACACCGGCCCTCCAGGACCGAGTTTGGACACCCCTGGTTAAGACAACAAAGAGCTAATACTGTTATTTCCCCCTGGAGATCAATAAAAGCCACTAAATAGCCCGTTTTAGAAACAATCTGAGTGAAAACCGTTGCGATATCCACATGTAAACAGTAGATGGAGCGGTTGGTCAGTAGTGAAGTGAAGTGAAAAATCATCTGCAAGCCAAAGCCGAAAGTCTGTATGTCTGTACGGTGAAAGTGTGGGAGGAATGCAAAGGGAAGTGATGCAAGATTTGTGTTGACTTACACCGTTTATATCTCCTGACTCATGGTTATATTGCAAACATATTTCAAATAAGTATTGCTTTTTAACTGGATATTCAAAGAGAAAAACGTTAGGCAGCACAGCTGTTACTTAGTTTAAACTTTATAAAATATTGTAAATATTTCTCGAGAAGCAAATCAACCTGTTAGAAAGATTTCTGAAAGATTGTGTGAGACTGAAGACTGGAGTAATGATGCTGAAAATGTTTTTGTTTTTCTTTATATGAATGTATTCATGTATTAAATATTTTTTTTGAATCAAATTTGGATTATTTATTTGAATTTAATTCAGATTGCTTATCCTTGTATGTAGATCTGTTTGTATTTATTATAATTTTTACTATAAATATGTATGTTTTGCTGAATTACTAAAATAATTTTGTATGTTTTGCTTGTATATATACCATCACCATATTATAGAATGCTTATTACTCATTTACTAAATTATTCTTGTGTGTTTTACATGTGTATGTGTATTCAAATGTGTTCTTTGCATGTCTTAGGAGCGGTTATTCTTCGTCATGGAGTTTGTGAATGGTGGCGACCTCATGTTTCACATCCAGAAGTGCAGGCGGTTCGATGAGCCACGAGCCCAGTTTTATGCTGCCGAAGTCACTTCAGCCCTCAAGTTCCTTCATTCCAAAGGCATCATCTACAGGTGACGTCTCTCTAGGTCCTGTTAAAGGGACAGTTCACCCCAAAAATGATTTACTTATTTACTCTACCTTCACTTGTTCCAAACCTATTTGAGTTTCTTTTTTCTATTGAACAGAAAATAAGATATTTTGAAAAATGTTGAAAAGCCTCATGGTATTTTTCCTGCTACATTCTTCAAAATATCTTATTTTGTGTCCTACAGAAAAAAGGTTTGAGGGTGAGACATGATGAATAGATTTTCATTTTTTGGGTGAACTAACCCTTTAATATCACACATTTGCTGTTTCTTGTTTGGTCTTCTTATTTTGAAGCATCTTTGCTTGAAAGTTTAAACTTGCTGTCCTGGCTAAAATGCCTTCCCACAGTTTAAATGCACCTTATGTTCAGCTAAAATGACAGCAGATTTTCACACCCCAGCAGCACTGCCCTCAGTAGTTTGCTTGAACATGCCTGTGAAATCTACTCTGCGCATGTCCTGACACAGTTAGTCTGGATTTACAGACAGTCTCCGCCCTGGGCTTACAGTCTTCCTCTTTTCCATGCCAGGACATTGTGCACTTCCTGGCTGTAATCTCATGACCTTTGCCTATACCTGAATAAGCTCTCCGCTCACCTTTGCGATAGAGCCAAGCCAGGCCCCAAAAATAAACAGAGCAGGCAAGGCAAGCTGCTTTTCTATTCAAATGAGACTGGTAGCATTTACGAGCTGCCCTGCAGGGCCTTTCAGGAATGCTGGCGAACTTTGCTGACCTCCTGACGTCTTTACTATTGTGTGGCCCTCTTTACAGCCACACTCACCTTTCCTTTTGGTTTTATTGGGATTTAGAGCTAATTATTTTAGGGCTATTATGAAGCTTCTGTGAAGTGAGGCTAATGCGGAAAAGGATAAGAAGTCCTGGGAAATAGAATGGGGAAGAGTTTCTATTTTTGTCATTTCATTAGAATGAGGTATACTGTATGCACACAGACTTTTAATTTCAGTCAGCCAGCCTCAGCGCATTCGGTAAACTGTCTTTCCATTATAAAATAGCCACGTTTAAGATCTGATTTCTTTAAAAATCAGCGATCTTCACTGCCTTATAGATATATGACATGAAGTGGGTCTCAGACAAGAAACAATGCATTAAATTCTATTTTCTCCCGTCATGCCTTTAAAATATGACCATTTATTTTACCCCAGTATTTTCAATAGAGTTTCTGCTCTAGCCTGCCTGATCCTGACGGCGCTAGCGGTTACACAATCTTTCACCTTGTTTTACGCTTGAACAACTAAATGAATACTTAAGTCTATTTATCCGAATGTATTTTAATGACATTACAACACCTATGCTGTAAAAGAAACCTTGTGAAATTGAAAACAGTCACATTAAGCTTTCACTGGAAGTTTATCATTGGCTGAAAAACACTAGCTGTGCATAGAGCCCATAGCCACATTAGTCAGATTTAGTGAGATTTCGAAGTTTAAAGAAATTTTGTGTGCATGTCTGTGACATTTCATTGATGGATACTATATATTCAGCTTTGTACACATATTCATATGAGAACATTGTTTTGTGTCTTTGTTTTATGAGAGATTTGTGGACACGTCAGTGGTTTTTGGAGTAAAAATAATTATTGTTATTTTAATTTTTTTTTATTTTTTAAGACCCCAATTATACTTATCTTCTTTTTAATATTAGGATTAATATTATTATTATTAAATGTAATATTTGTTTTAAGTAATTGGGTTTTATTTAGTAGTTCAATAAATTAAATTTATTTATTTGTTTGTTTTTTTATTTAACAGTTGTTTATGTTTTTTTTTGTAATAACACTTAAAATTATATACACTCAACCCCCATCTCATACTCAATGGATTAATGATGCCTTATTTTTTGTTAAATTAAAATTAAGTATAGTCTTCAAGGTTCAGCGATCAAGTTTTCTAACATTTGGTTGCCATTCTTGGAGCATGTCAAATCTCTGAAACTTGATGGAGTTACTGTAGAATGAATGGTTGCCCATCTTGCACTTTTAGTTTATACTTTCCAGATGACTACTAGTGCTGATATAACACCAGCATACAACTCTTCTTGACATTAAATCACAAGTTTGAAGAACTTGCCATCTCCCAGCCTATTCAGTTTAATATATTTTCTCTTTTCTCTCTCTTTTAATTTTTTCTTTTATTATCATTATTTATTTTCCCTAATGCACCATGCTGCCAACCTCAACTTTTAGTACTGACCTGTTTATATGCTTAATTTGTAAAATGAATGCACATCATATATTGGTTATGCACATCATATACTGTTTGTTGCACAATATTAGGATTATTGTATGGTTTATTTTTAATATTTTAATCATTTTGTACTGTTATATAGAGTTGAAGTCAGAACTATTACCCCCATCTCCCCCCCCCCCTCCAGAAATATTAGCCCCCCTGTTTATTTTTTTCCCCAATTTCTGTTTAACAGGGAGAAGATTTTTTCAACACATTTCTAAACGTAACATCTAATAACTCATCTCTAATTGCCATGAAATAATATTTTACCAGATATTTATCAAGAGACTTCTATACAGCTTAAAGTGACATTTAAAGGCTTAACTAGGTTTATTAGGTTAACTTGGCAGGTTAGAGTAATTAGGCAAGTTATTGTATAACGATGGTTTGTTCTGTAGACAAAAAAAAAATTGCACAAAGGGGCAAATAATTTTATATATTTTATATAATAATTATATATATTTCATTTTCTATTTGTACTGTTATTTTCTCTGTTACTTTTGTTTGTTAACGGTCATAAAAATCTAATAAATAAATATTTAAAAAATAAAATATATATACACAGTCTGAACAAATTTATGAAAATTACAGTTTGAATTAAATTGTGGCTCCGGGATTTTACATTATGGTGCTTAAAAATACATGAATATTAATTTATTCAGTTACACGTGACAATTAAATTTTCAGTTCAATAGTCTATTCAGTGGTTTTATATCTATAAAGGTTACTTTATTTAACTAAGTTGTAAAAATAAGAGTATAAGTTGAAATATATTATACAATGACACATTTTATTAAACTAAATTGTAAAAATAAATATTTAAAATCAAATTGTATTTTGCATTAATAAATCAATGACACAGTGGGGAGCACGATCGCCTCACAGCAAGAAGGTTGCTGGTTTGAGTCGCGGCTCGGTCAGTTGGCGTTTCTTTGTGGAGTTTGCATGTTCTCCCTGTGTTCGTGTGGGTTTCCTCCGGGTGCTCCGGTTTCCCCCACAGTCCAAAAACATGCTGTACAGGTGAATTGAATAAACTAAATTGGCCAAAGTGTATGAGTGTGAATGAGTGTGTATGGATGTTTCCCAATTTTGGTTTGCTGCTGGAAGGGCATCCGCTGCGTAAAACATGTGCTGGATAAATTAGCAGTTCATTCGAGACTAAGCCGAAAAGAAAATGAATGAATAATCAATGACACAAAAAAAATCTAAATATAATTGATAAAAATACATTTTTTTTAGCTTGGAATATATATATATATATATATATATATATATATATATATATATATATATATATATATATATATATATATATATATATGTATAAAAGAAATATAAATATGGCAGGAAAGATGGCAGTGTTGTAGTGCAAGAGGACTATAGGAACTCTTTTGCACCAGAGCTGACATTACGTCACGGTTTTGCCCAGCATGCACTGCAGCTTTTTTATTACATAAGATGTTTACTCAGAAACCACGAGTGTGTAAGAAAGAGAGAGAGGCCTGTGCACCGCTCTGATTTTATCACATGACAAATACAAAGTGCATACCAACAGGGATTTGTGTATGAAATGTTACTGATTTTTCCCTCATGCTGATTTTTGCCTTTTTACCACACCTCTCTAATCTATCAGAATGGGGATTCATTGACCTCTGAGTCATGAGAGGTCTTTTCCTCTGAACTTTACCTTACTTACCCCTGGTCTTATATTAGATGCAGCAGTAATGCTGTGTAATCTGGCTCTGCTCTAATCTAATCTAATCTGTACTGAGTTCATTTAAAAACATCGGACACCGCATGATGGAAACCAGCAGTTCATTAATGACTTTAGTGTTTTGGTCGCTGTTCAGCTTGTTGTGCCCAGAGGCTTGGAGAAAATTACAATTGCTGAGTGTTTATTGACCCTTCAAACTGCTCCTAAATTACATAAGGGCATTAAACAGTAACTGACGAAGTTTTCTACTTGATTTCTAAGGCAAGACGCTGCAGGCGAAAACAATTTTTGTGTATGTGTGTGCAGGGGCGTAGCAACCGGGGGGGATGGCGGGATACGTCCCCCCCACCTTTAGAGACAGGCCATTTAGAAACAGGTGATTAAAAATGTAAACCTTTGGATTTCATACAGCTGTCCCCCCCACTTTTAAAGAGCCCATATTATACATGAAATAGGGTCATATTTAGGTTGTAAGGGTCTCCAACAACAGTCTAATATGCATGCAAGGTCCAAAAACACTTTCATGGTCTTATAATCTGCATTTATTTTTACCTAATTATCCCAGCGACTCCCATATGATTCATTCAGCGATTCATTTGTTCCCAAACATCTCCTTAGTGCGAAGCTAATCTGCGCTGATTGGACCGATGATTGGACCGATTGGTCGACGACACTGACAGGCTTCAGCGCGAGACAGAGTGAAATGGCCAGCTGCTAATCAACAATATAAAAGTAGTCACAGTGCATACACGCTTCATAGTGGATTTTGGCTGCCAGTGGGTGAATGTAAATACAGACGATGGACTAGAAAATACTGACGACTAACTATTTTATTAAGCAAAAAGTCCAAGAACTGGCGAGGAGATCTCCTAGCCCATCACAGTCTACCTGCTCTTTTTGCACGCACACACACACACACACAGGGCTGGCGTGTCCTAGAGGCGACCTAGGGCGGCATCAGCGACACCTCCCTCACCACCCGCATCCTCAGTTATATCCGCGAATACCAACCCACCCCCCCGGTCTTTAATTTCAACTGCGACACCCCCGGCGTGATTATCCTTTGCTTAGAGCGGCAGTTCAGCTTGCTCCGGTCCTGCACACACACATTACTCTCGTCGGAGGAGACACACACACACACATTACCCTCCTCAGAGACAACACGCATACACATTAACCTCCTCCCCAGAGAACACGACATACATGGCTAGAGCGCCAGTTCAGCTTGCAGGGTGCAATTTAGACACCTCACCTCGAACCTGAGCTGAACTATTTTGAAACTTGACCGTTGCATGTGTGTAGGAACAGCTGACGATGCGTAAACAAAGCTGCACGCGTCGCGTTTTCAACGTGGTTTTAGACGCGATATGAGAAAATAAAGAGTTAACCTGATACAGTACACACGGTTACAAGTAACAAAACACAACTCAATACATAATTTGCAAGCTAGAGTAAACGAGGCAATAATTTTAATCGCACGTACTTACACTTGTGGAATGGAGAAAGAAACTGATTCATGATCCACTGATACATGTTCTGACAGTCTTTACTGTAAATCAATAGTTTTAAACACTGTACACTTACAGATTTAAGCCTTAGCTGGATATTTCACTTCACTTAGAGCTGTGTTACGCACTATATGGAAGAGCATTTTCAAAAACCCATAATATGGGCTCTTTAAAATGTCCACTTACACCCCTTTGTGTGTGTGTGTGTGTGTGTGTGTGTGTGTGTGTGTGTGTGCGTGTGTGTGTGTGTGTGTGCGTGTGTGCAGATTTTTGGCTGTTCCTCATGCACTGAGATACACATCAGACTTCATAATCATTTTACTCATAACTATATTCTTACAGGATTTGTTTGTACATAAGTTATCTGATTATAAAATGTATTCTACAAATTAATATTTTTTGGCATGTCACAGGGTGGCATGGTGGCTCAGTGGTTAGCACTCACAGAAAGAAGGTTGCTGGTTCAAGTCCAGGCTAGACCAGTTGGCCTTTCTGTATGGAGTTCTCGCATGGTTTTCCTCTGGGTGCTTCGGTTTCCCCTACAGTCCAAAGACATGCGGTAGAGGAGAATTGAATCAACTAAATTGATCATAGTGTATGAGTGTATGCGAATGTGAGAGTTTATGGGTGTTTCCCATGACTGGATTGGGGCTGGAAGGGCATCCGCTGCATAAAACATATGCTGGAGTAGTTGGCGGTTCATTCCGCTGTGGCAACCCCTGATAAATAAGGGATTAAGCTGAAGGAAAATGAATGAATTACATATCACATTATTTTGTGAATCTGGAATGACGTGTCAAACAAATAAACCAGATTCTTTGTACTTTTTCTATCTTTTAAATAGCAACTATTTAATTAATTAATGCATAATAACTTGTATATTTAAACATAACATTTTAGAAAACGGGTGAAGCGGTGGCGCAGTATGTAGTGCTGTCACCTCACAGCAAGAAGGTCGCTGGTTCGAACCTTGGCTGGGTCAGTTGGCGTTTCTGTCTGGAGTTTGCATGTTCTCCCTGCGTTTACGTGGGTTTCCTCTAGGTGCTCCGGTTTCCCCCACAGTCCAAAGACATGTGGTATAGGTGAATTGGGTATGCTAAAATTGTCAGTAGTATATGAGTGTGAATGAGAGTGTATGGGTGTTTCCCAGTGATGGGTTAAAGCTGGAAGGGCATCCGCTGCGTAAAAACATATGCTGGATAAGTTGGCGGTTCATTCCGCTGTGGTGACCCCAGATTAAAAAAGGGACTAAGCCGAAAAGAAAATGAATGAATGAATGAATTTTAGAAAACTTATAACAAGCAAAATAGTTGCAGTTCTTAATGTAATCATCAATCAGCTGGGGAAGTATGTTAATACCTATTAGTTTATTTACTTTTCCCCTTTTACTTGCAGTGTTTTGCTTTCAATTAAATGCTAAACCTTATGTTTTTGTGTTTAAAAACTGTTGTTTGAAACTTTTGCAAAAGTCTTTCATTTTGAAGGCTCTGTAATGGTTTTGTTGGTTCTCCAGCTGCAGATTTGGGCCGGTTGCCCAGGTTTGGGTAGACTGGTAAGTCTGCCACGCTGTTATTTTTTGACAGTGCCAACCTTCCGACACTGCGAGCGTGAGTCTTTGCATGTGTCTGTTCGTGAAGAGCAGGAAGAGTGAAGTGCAGGATTAGATCATCCCAAAATGGGAAATTCTGTATTCATGTCATCCTAAACTCATAAGAAATGAGCTCTTCTTTGGAAAATGAGTGAAGATATTATTAATCAAAGCACTTTTTATGTTATTAGGTAACCCATTGAAAGTCTGATGTCTCAAAAACATTCATAAAGATATTTAAAATATAAATTTATTAATGCATTGAGCGGACAATTGCTTCATAAATTTACATTAATTTTTATTTTATTTTTTTTATTTTTAGTTACTCAGTTGTTCATTGTCACAGAACCAATACAGATCATTATATTTTGCTGATTTGCTGCTGACTCCAAGCTTTTGATGTGTAATTAAAAAAAAAACTTTTATTTCAGATAAATGTTTAAATCTTTAAATATTTCTAATCAACAAAAAATTCTGAAAAAAAAATATCAGTCAACTGCTAATAAATAATAATAATAAACATTTCATGAAAAGCAAATCATATATGAATGATTATGATTATGTAACTAAAAATTAGTGAAATGATGCTAAATATTCAGCATTGAAATCAAAGGAAAAATGTCATTTTAAAATGTATTAAAATAGAAAGGGCTTATTGTAACCTGTAAGACTTTTAAATTTCACTGTTTTCGCTGTACTTTGGATCAAAAAATGCAGGCTTGATTGAAAAAAATCTTACTGTTCATTAACTTTTGACTGAGCTCCTGATTTGACCTGTATGTTTAGACCTTTCTTTAATAAACTGCATATGGATCCTCTACTCCGCTGTCACATGAAAATAAAGTTTAGTGTGTAACTGCAGAAAACTTGACTAAGATATTTGATTAGTCATACCATTTTCGAATAATGCGCAAACAAATTTAACGATGAGCTTTAGAGGGCAATATTTAAGCAAATTTTCATCAGTTATAGAATTAGATCTCCTAGTCTCCACTTTGATTCTGTCATATTTAGTTGTATAGGCAGATAGAGAGAGCGTGCACAAAGTTCAATGTGTGTATGTACTGTAAATGACACTGGCATATCTAATAGCTCATAGTAACCTGTGAGATATACCACTTCGCAAATTCTTATGACCATATTTGCACATTAATCTCAATCAGCTCACTGGTGAAGCACAGGTTATAGGCTCCGGCAACTCAGTCACTGAGTTACTGTCACAATGGTTACTACTACTACAACAGTATAGCTGTTTCTCAAAATGAGTTCTTCAGCAATTTTGTGTCCCTGTGTTCTCGTGTAACGTCATCATCAACCGCCAAAGTTTAGTTCCAATACTCAAGACCGTAAAAATGGAGAACGTGTGAAAGTTCCCGGATGTGTTCTTAAAATCAAGGATACGGTGATGCAGAATTCAGCGTAAAACTTGCTCGAGAAGTCCCAGAAGTCATTGCGGCTGAATAAAGGAGGTGGGAAGAGCAGTATTTTATACCTGTTTATTATTAAAGTTCAGAGATATAACTTATTTATCTCAGGAGTTTCACTAAATGCTGAAAGTAAACATTAACATGAAAATCTCAATAAAGGCATAAACACATTAAGGGTGTTTATTTGCTGAAACTTGTATTCAAATCTGTTTCATTTGTATTGTGCAATTTGTAATTTTCCATTAAAAATGTGTGAAGGTCATGTGACCATCAAGAAGCATCTCATTTCTCACAGGACGAGTTCTGTGTTCTTGCGGTTGTTTGGGGAAAGCAGATTTCAAGAGTTCACACTTAGATATTGCTTAATATTAATAGCAGGTTTGGCACGCTGTCCTGGGAGAGAACCCTGAGCCATAGGCAGAGGGTGAACAAACTCCAGGGTAAGGCTAAGATAGAGAAGAGGTTTCAACAAAAGCACCGCCCATATCAACAAACGTCTATTATATTCAACAAATGATCTCTGGTAATATAGTAATTGATTTAACAAGTGACATTGAGTATTCAACCCTTTTGCAAAAAATAAATAAATAAATGGCAAAAATGTGTCAAGAATCCGAAATCATTCACTTTGTCACAGAGCCAATCAAAAACTAAACTTGTTATTCAGCAATAAATATATAAATATAAGCATTTTTAAACTGTGATTCGGACACTGATTTTTTTTATTGAACTAGAAACAACAAAAAGACCATGAAAATATGACAACATAATCTAGGTGTTTATTTGCATTATCACGGGCTGTGGTAAAGTTATTAGCAATTCAATTAGAGGCAACTATTGCGGAGTAAAGGTGATCCAGTAGCCAATAACTAGCATGAGTAATTGTTTGTTTCAAATAGATTTATCTTATTTCAAAAAACAAATGAAAACATAATTAAAAATCTTGACTTTGTAACATTATGCTGCATTAATCACCCCTCTAGAAAACACTTCACAAAATTAAAATGCAAAATCATTATCCGCCAGTAGCATAAAGATCAGTAATGATGACGAGTGAAGAATGTAGTTTCAAAAGTAACCAAAAGTAAGTTTCAAATGCAACCAAATAATCTATAGGCCTACATTTGATGAACTAAAGTAAAGTACAAGTATACTGAATCATGCGCATTTATGAAATATTAAGTTCATGCTTAATTAATAACCAGTGTAATAAGCCTAAAACTACTCTTAAAAAAGGCATATAAATAACACATACTTTCACATTACTTTCCTTAAAAAGTAATTAACACATTTAGCTACTTTTTATGTGACTTTAGACTGTAATGTTGGCCTATTACTTTTCCCCAACACTGCAAATAAGATCAACATATGTCCTGTTATATTTCTTTGAAATGTAATACAAGTACTCAATATGATCTCCTAAACAGGATTACTACACTAGGCTAGAATACTACGTTACAACTACCAAAATAAGGCATTTCATTTAATGCTGAAAACAAATTAAACCAGAATAATATGTTATTATACCTCTCTCGTAATACTTGTCATTTTATTACTTATGTCATTGACCAGCAAATCAGAAAAGTCTGCTGGCCAGCACTTTTGGTTTCATTTTCAGAGTTGCTGCCAACTCCAGTCAAAAACAGCGCTCATCAGTGCAAAGTGCGAAGTTGGACAGTTCCATTTTTGTGTGGAGGGGGGTTTTAAATTTGATTGACAAACTTACAAAAACTAAAGTGTTCTGTTAACCATCAACATCATATTCCGCTTTACACCTGTTACATGTTTTCAATGCAGTTTTTTTCTTTGCTGCTATCTCCGTGGTCTCTGGCCAGGGGGAAGCTAAACCTTCCTCAGACTTACACACGCCACCTATGCCCTGAGCTCAGAGATAATTGAGCCTAGGGCTCCCGGTCAATGAGCATGTAAAGGATAATTATACTTCTGCATCAAGCGCACGTGTATGCACTTCGCATAGCCCTCGCCGTGACTGTGGCCGATGCTGACATCAAAACTGACTGGAACTACCCATGATTTCACACCAGCCAATCAGAATCAAGAGTTAATAGGCCAATGAAAATGTGCATGACATAATATCAACTATAGCACTACTTTGGATTTTATTAATGCTACTAAATGTTGAACAATGATTAATAAATGCTGCACAAGATTGTACATACTTAGTTCATGTTAGTAAATACGAAATAGTAAATACTGCACCATAGTGTCTTATGAAAACCATAATGTCTTAAATCAATGCTGTGCACATGCAATAAAAGAAAGAAAAATACTACAAATATTGCACCTCTATTCTTTCCAATAGCCAATGTGATTTGCTTTTATTACTTCGACTTGTTTACTTGTGCAAAAGTACAGAAAGAATTAGGCGATTCACAGAGAAAATACTGTACACCTTTATATGAATGAGCTACAGTGCTGCTCATAAACTTATGTAATTAGACCCTGGCTGAATGAAGAAATGAGTGACGGAACGACAAGTGTGTTTAAGACACTCCACCCTTTGTTCTTTACTGGGTAATCCAGCACAGTCACGCACTTTTAACAACTAGTTATTAAGTAAAGAGGTCACCTCTCAATGTGTCCTCTGTTAATTGTGTTCTAATGAAATTTCCTGGGCCACAAGAAGCTGTTCACCCAATTTACCGTCCGTCATTCTCTTTTCCACTGGATCTTCTGATGCTCATTACTTTACACCCTTGTGTCACGTGTAAGCGTTTGCTCTACATACTCATTTTGTCATTGTGTGTTAAAGCCAGTGGAACTCGGTTAACCCTGTTTGTTTTTCAGTGTAATGTGTTTGCTCTTTTTTATTTGCATTTGTTTTGTGACATCACAGACTGCGTTTCCAGTAAATGATGACTGGAAACATGGAGTTGTAACACCTTTTATGCAAAAACTAGTGCAGAAAAAACATTTTGTAAAATAACTTGCCCATTTAAAGCATTTATTAAAGCTTTTACCAACCAATAAGTATAATTGTGATGTTTTAATCTATTTTAACAGATATCTTTTTATTTCAGTGGAATTATAATCTGTGATATCTGTAATTACTCAAAGTCTGACAAAAAAGTAATGACATTTAGCAATTAAAACTTTATTAATCTAAAAAAAGATTTCTTTCTATATACTTTATATTGAAGGTGTAAGAAAAATATGTCTGCTTGTTTACACCTTGTGCTATTTTAATATTATTGATATGCTATTATAGTTGTTATACTCTACCTGACGTCTTGTCGTCGATCCCAGTTGTAAAAGCACAAATAATAATAACTTGACTTCAAGTTGATGATTTGGGAAAGTGTCAGAAGGTAGATTTTTCTGATAAACCATCTGTTGAACTGCATCCCAGTCATCACAAATACTGCAGAGCACCTATTGGAACTCGCATGGACCCAAGATTCTCATTGAAATCAGTCAAGTTTGGTGAAGGAAAAATCATGGTTTGGGGTTACATTCAGTATGGGGGCGTGCGAGAGGTCTGCAGAGTAGATGGCAACATCAACAGCCTGAGGTATCAAGACATTTGTGCTGCCCGTTACATTACAAACCACAGGAGAGGGCAAATTCTTCAGCAGGATAGCGCTTCTCATATTTTAGCCACATTAAAGCAAAAAAGGTCAAGGTACTTCAGGATGGGCCAGCACAGTCACCAGACATTAACATTATTAAGCATGTCTGTGATGAGATAAAGGAGGAGGCATTGAAAATTAATCCAAAGAATTCTGATGAACTCTGGAAATCTTGCAAGAACGTTTTCTTTGCCATTCCAGATGACTTTATTAATAAGTTATTTGAGTCATTGCAGAGATGTATGGATGCAGTCTTACAAGCTCATGGGAGTCATACACAATATTAATTCTTTTTCCACTGCATCATGACTTCATATTCTATACTGTACATTATTTCTGTTAAGTGACAAGACTTTTGTCTAAGCAAAGTCAGGCCTTACTGTCCTAATTAAATAACTAAAAATTAAGGCATGATCATATTTTATTTTGGTAAAATAAGCGTAATATAGAGGCCTTTGCCTTTCATATTAGCCACTTCTAATGCCAAGTGATCAACGGAAAGTCAAGTTATTATTTGTTGATCCTAAAACTTGGATAGGCAACAAGACTTTTGCCAGGTAGTGTATACCTCAGGTTTAAAGCTTAAAAAAAAACAAAAAAACTATATTTTGAAGCATGTTGTTAATGGTTGCTGGTTTTCGACATGGTTTAAAATATCTCCTTTTGTGTTCAGCAGAAGAAAGAAAATCAAATGTTTATTAAAGGTTTATGACAAGTAAAATAAATAAATGAAGATGGAATTTTCATTTTGGGTGATCTATCACTTTTCATTTAAGATAAAGTGCACAACTTATTTGGCATTTAAACATTTTATTAAAATATTTTTTTTATTTAAAAATAAAATAAATATTGATGGTTGCTCGGAGGTTAGCACTGTCACCTCACAGGAAGAAGGTTTGAGTTCCGGCTGGGTCAGTTGTCATTTCTGTGTGGAGTTTGCATGTTCTCCCTGTGTTCACATGGGTTTCCTCCGGGTGCTCCGGTTTTCCCCACAGTCTAAAGACATGCGCCATAAGGGAATTCGGTAGACAAAATTGGCGGTAGTGTATGGGTGTTTCCCAGTACTGAGTTGCAGCTGGAAGGGCATCCGCTGCGTAAAACTTATGCTGGAATAGTTGGCAGTTTATTCCACTGTGACAACCCCTGACGAATGAGGAACTAACCTGAAGGAAAATGAATGAATAAATATTGATATAAAAAATATATCACATTTATAATTTAAACGCAACATGGAAATAATGGAGAAAACTGTTTTGTGTTTTCTATCAAAGAGACCTGAAACTGGACAATATTCTCCTAGACAGAGATGGCCACTGCAAACTGGCAGATTTCGGCATGTGCAAAGAGGAAATCTTCAATGGCAAACTAACAAGTACTTTTTGTGGCACTCCAGATTACATTGCACCTGAGGTGAGCATCACTAAGAGTGTATGCGTGTTTGTGTGTGTTCTGTTTGCCCGTCGATGTTTTATTCTGTGCGTCTCTTTAAGATCCTCCAAGAGGAGCTGTATGGCGTATCTGTGGACTGGTGGGCTCTTGGCGTGCTTCTTTATGAGATGCTGTCTGGTCACGCTCCATTTGAAGCAGAGACTGAAGACGAGCTGTTTGAGTGCATCCTCAAAGACGAGATCATTTATTCATCCTGGCTCAGCTATGAGGCCGAGGACATCCTTAAAGGAGTGAGTATGGATCCTTAGATAAAACATCTGCTTGCATCTGAGTGGTTAAATGTGCTTTAAAAGACAGTTGGACAAATCTGTCTTTATAAAATGTCTTGTAAACAGTAGACACCTATTAAAACTGTTCTGGTTCTTCTAATAGTATCTGGATGCAGCTTTTATGATGCAAGCTGAGATTGCATCACCCAGCGATGCAATGTCAGACACAATGCACTCAATGGAGTGAGTGATGTCACTATGATGGGTTGGGTTAGGGGTGGGGTTAGGTGAGTGCATTAAAAAGCATTGTATGCAGCTCAGATTGCACTGCACCAGGTCTGCATCCAGACCCCTCTCGGTTCTTCTTCTGCTGTGGACATCTATGGAAGCACATAGAACTGTTTGCAGGAAAATATGAAATTTGGCACACTGATAGAGGACAGGCTCTACTTTAACCGCAATAAATTTGGAGCCTCTGAGTCAAACTCTCTAGTCCCACCGTTTGTCCATAGCTGCACTCATGCTTAATCACTTTTTTAAGGCTCACGTGGAAAAAAATGTCCTCAGATTCCTTGAATCATGCCAAGTCAATTAAACACTGAAATTAAAAAAAAATTAAGGTTGTTTTTTAGCTAAGTTTAATTGTTCGTAAAACCTATTTGACTGAACTCGTTTTAGACAGATTGTCTGATTTTCGCCAGATGCTGATCAAAAACTTTACAAAGAAAGTTATTTAGTCAAGTCATTTTCAAATAACGCACAAAATATTTTGATGATGAGGTTGCGGGAGTGGACATGAAGATATATCTTCGCAATAAGATATCGACCAACCGTAGCATGTGTTATATGATAACCATGATCTGAGGTTACAGGCCCAATTTTGGCACGCTGCTCCCTAGTGGTCTGGTGATAGCAAGAACTTGCTCTTACATTCAGAACCATTTGTCTAAAAATCTCTTTACATTTGGAGGAACATGTCAAGTCAGATGATATTCAATTTTTCCAGGTCAGTCATTCTCATCGTTGGGCATTTTAAAATTTGCAAAAAGTGCTCCGTTTTACAAACACATTACATATCGTTAAGAAGCTCAGTATGTGTCTTCAGGACCATGCTTTGGAAGTGCTCAAAGTTTCTAATAACTAATACTTCACTTATGACTTTATACTAATTTTGCCTAGTGTTATGAGGCAAGTCTTGATAGATTCAACGAATCATGTCAAGTACATTGACATCAATTGTGCCTTAATTGATTAAACATCATTGAAAACCTGTTTTTCCTAACTCTTCCTAGACTTTTGGTTTTAGAGTTGGGTACTGAAACCCATAACTGTAACTATGTAACTGGTATGCACCATACCAAATCAGCATATGAAATCAGTGCCTAATTTTGGTGCCACTGATGCTGCGACAAGGACATAAGAGGCATCAAGAGGTACATCAAAGGCACACATAGGTATGTCTTTGACAGCTTGCATAATAATCTGGCACTTTTATTGAGTATGTTAAATGGACACCAATACTCTGATTTTAACATGATTAAGACAATACTCTTTAAGAGTCTACCATGTAAACAGCGATTTTTGATTGCCTTAAGGGACCACAGACACCCGCATCACAAAATGCGGAGGTTTTTTCTTTCCATTCAGTGTGTGGTATCAAATTCCATTAAAACAACACTCCTCCACCAGTCCTTACTTTATATTCTCAACCTCGGTTTGTCATGTAGCAGGAACACTATGTTGCTGAATGAAAGTGAAACTGCCGAACTGCAGTTAAAGTCAAAAAATGAAAAATTAAACACCCAAAGTTACACAAAACTCCAGAAGAAACGTGGATAGCCTGATGACGTGTGACGCGATGTTAATCAATCTATGTGCTATAACATGTAAAACGGGATCATGAAGGGAACAGTCAAAAAGCAACTCATGTAAACACCTTAATCATATGATTGTCTTAGATTAAGGCATATAATTAGATTACTGAGGTCCATGTAAATGTAGTCACAAGCCCCAACCCTAGAAAAAAGGTGTTTCCTGATATTAATGATAGCCTTTCTACAGGCTAGTAGTAAGCTAATGTAATGTTCATTGCATAATGCAAATCTTAAATTCATGCTATAAACAAATGATCGAAAGAAATATATTAATGCAATTCAATTCAAAGATATAAAATATGAATTGATGTATAGTTTAAACTTTAATTATATTGTTCAATTAAAATGATTTAAATTTTTTTGTCAAATAAAAGATGTTTCTAGAGTCATCCACCATAATTCTGTGGCTCAAAAGTATTGGTTCAGGCACCGGTACCGTTTTAAAGGTATCGCTTTAGCACCAAATTATCAAATCAACCCCAAATGATACCCAACCCTAATTGGTTTTCACCAAGTTCAACTCAGATTCTCTTCAGACCATAAGGAAGATAACTGATTCTTTCTCTGGACTTTTTTGCCTATTCTCCTCTGGACTGCTTGGCCCCTTAATTGCTGCTTGCATCTGTATTTTACAATATAATCAATTCCAGAGATTCCAGAAGGCAGCAGCTGCACTTTCAGATCATGAACATCTACAGTGACTATTGGTGTGCCCCAGGGTTCTGTTTTGGGCCCTTTTCTGTTCATTATTTGTTTTCTTTTGGTTACATTTTAAGGAGGCATGGTTATCATTCCCATTGTTATGCTGATGACACCCAAACTTTACCTGTCTGCCAAACTGGATTGTTTCCTTCACTATTTTTGTCCAGTTGTTTAGCTGAAATGAAAGCTTGACTTTCAGCTATCATCCTTAAGCTGAAAGGTAACAACACTGAGACCTTAAAGGCACTTGATCTGTTCTGTCTAAATAGAAAAACATCTAATAGCTCTCCCAGTTGGTCCAGAAATCTGCATCTTGTGTTCTTTCTAGTTCACCTTCTACTGAGCACATATCTCAGCTCTTCAGCAGGTACACTGGCTTCCAGTAAAGCATCACATTGATTTCAACATCTTGTTACTCACTTACAAGGCACTTCATAATCTTACACCTTACTACCTCAAACAGATTCTTCATGTGTACTTCATGTGCTCTCTGATGTTGACCTTTACTTTCTCTTGTGATTTGACCTACTTGCATGGGTGCCAGATGTTTTAGTTATGCTGCCTGCCACCTATGGGACTCCCTTCCCGTTGATATTCACAACAGAGATTGCCTTTTGACTTTCAGAAATTGTCTTTAGACTTGTCTTTTATTCAGGCTTTTTAATAACATATTTAAGAGCCGTTATTGCACACTTTTTGTATGTCTTGGATGTTCTAAAAGGTGCCATTAAATAAAATGCATCATCGTTATTATTAAGGAGAAAGTAATACTGGGATTTTTTTTTTCTCCACAGATAAAAAATGTGATTCATCTCCTTGTCTGTGTGAAACTATTAGATCCAAGTCTATTTTATGTAATTAACTCGGCTCCACAAAAAAAGACCCGGCAGCTTGACTATAACTTCACATGCAAACATACTCAGAGGCATCTATTGAATGAAATCCATTGTTTTGCACAAGTATGTGTGTTTGACTTTCCCTAAACTAATTTCCTTTTATGCTAAGGACACGACCCTGTGTCTCAACTTACATCTCAAGCAGCTATGTTGGGAAATCTGTGACTTTCCTGGCAGTGACGTCTCAGGATTAACCCCACTGTTTCTCCTCCTTTGTCATCATTTATTGCCAAAACATTTACATAAATACAAAGCATCAACTCTCGAGACAGAACAGGAGTTTGTGCAAAGTCTAATTTCTATTTTCTCCAGAATGACCTCAAAGCTTCATTTAGGAAATCTGAGACAGCACGTTTCTTGGCTAATGCCATCGAGAGGCAGCTCTGAGGGTCTTGGCAAGCTGTAAGCACCGGTAAACAGGAGCCTTATTTGCAGCAGAGAGCACAGCCTGTTGGCAGACCCTCCACTTCTGCTGTTTCATCCTGCTAAAGACCCAAGATCACTATCACAGACTCTCTCTGCCCTTTGTGTGTCATTACATAAGCTCTATTGTCCCCCGTGAAGGGTTAAAGAGCTGTGTCATGGTAAAGGGATTAACATCATGTGACTAAATAGAGGTCTTCGCGCATTAGTGGAGTAATGTCCCTAATATCACTGTCTCCTTTTCAAAGGCTTAGGTCTGGTTTGTGCAGCATTGTGGATGGTAAACTGTGCAGAACAGAATGACAAAGACCATTGTTGCCTGGTTAAAAGACATAGGTATATGACTTCCAGCTTATCTCGAATAAAGTGACCCCATATTATTTGCAATTAAGCCACTCTTATTTTGCTGCTTTAAAGCAGTGGTCCTCAACCACCGGGCCGTGGACCAGTCTGTGGATCAGTTGGTACCGTGCTGCACAAGAAATCATTGATTATTTTGGTTTTATTCATTATCTGAAACTGACTTTTTTTTGAAAAATCTTTTATTTTGAAATCTTTTATTTTGAAAACATATTCTCTCCGTTACATCTCAGTCACTCGAGCGATCAAATTCAACCCACAAGCAGCACATAGAGTAAGAAGCTAACGTCTTTGGAAAATTTCTTTGCTAAGGGGAAAAGACCCAGTAAAGGACCCGCGAACTGCTAAGGAATGAATCCGCAACCCATTTGTCAACAAATCAGATAAATCCACCAAGAAGATCAACTGCTGGAGATTGCAAATGACGCATATCGCGTCTTACCTAGAGTCGCACAAGTTTGTTATTTCCAATGGAGGTGTGTGGCTTGCGCGTACGCGCAGCGTGCTCGTGCCTTCCAGATGCTTACAGATGAATGAATGCCGCGAATCACTTGACAAGATCTGAACGATTAGCTTCACACTTTGTATGGAATATACACATTTTGGTAGTTGAATCATCTCAAACACACACAGAGCACCCAAACACTGCAGTGCTTTGTAATTTTAGCAACCTATGAACCACTGCCAATCTCCCTGCCCCCCGCCGGTACCCCCAGTAAAATAGTTGATCGTTGACCAGTCTGTAATGATAAAAAAGTTGGGGACCCCTGCTTTAAAGTATTCTATTTTTATTCCAGATATCTCCTATAATAGGTTGATGATTAAAAAAACATATTTAATATTCTAGCTATTTTCTCTATGTCTGAAACTATTGGTTCAAGGATCTGGTTTCTCTAAGCCCCGCCTTTTTGACAGCGTAGTCTTCTCTGATTGGACAAAAGATTAAGTGCCAGTTTCCATAACTGAATTTCAGCTCCAGAGCTTATGAAAGCACTTGAGAACACAAGTGATATGAAACCGATATAGTGAGTCTTACTATCAGTTTGAGACATTTCTTCATTCAGTAGATTGGTTTATGCTCTACAGAAAACAGTGTCTTCTCCATATGCTGAGAACATAAACTCATTTGCTTTTTACACTACATGGTATGACATGATTCAGTTCAATACGACTCCCTTTAGGGGCCCTTTCCACTACATTCCATATCTAGTACTTGGTACTTTTTTTAGTACTACCTCGGGTGAGTTTCCAAGCGAGAACCAACTGTGATGTAATAC
Source organism: Danio aesculapii (assembly GCF_903798145.1). Lineage (NCBI taxonomy): Eukaryota > Metazoa > Chordata > Actinopteri > Cypriniformes > Danionidae > Danio > Danio aesculapii. The sequence goes on along the minus strand of NC_079454.1, from coordinate 21,380,568 downwards.
ACACTGCTGATCACTGGTCAGAGACAATCATCACTTTCAGCGGCATTTGATTTGTGGCATGAGACATCAATCCTGCTATATATAAATAAAAGAACTCCATTCCATCTGTAGTATCGTTTTTGTTTATGTCACGTTTATAAAGATGTCACGGCAGTAGAGGCAGCACAACTATAGCAATAATCCCACCCACTTTATTCGACACTAAACTGCAGTGGAAATGCAATCCAACCAGAGCAAAACCAAACCAAAGTCAGCCAAATACAGTGGAAAAGCAGCTCAACTACAGTCAAGTACAATGTTTTGGGTTAAAAGTAGACACTGTTGGTGGGCAGCCAGTGAAAATCAACAGCTTGCGTAATGCAAATGTGTTACAAACCAGCCTGATCTCACAAGGAAATGCAACTATTTTACCTTTTATCAGTTTAGTGGCTAATTTGTACACTGTAAAATTAAATCGTTATTTTACGTTTTTTTACAGCAGCTGGGGAGCTGGGAAAAAAGTTAAATAACGACCATTAAATAACAGAAATTTACCTTAAAATAACAATTGCTAAATTACAGAATTAATTAAATGTCAATTTCCTGTAAATTTCTGTAATTTAGCGGCACGGTGGCACAGTAAGTAGCACTGTCACAGAAAAAAAGGTTGCTGGTTCCAGCCTCAGTTGGGAGAGTTGGTATTTCTGTGTGGAGTTTGCATGTTCTCCCCGTGTTTGCATGGGTTTCCTCCAGGTGCTCCTGTTTCCCCCACAGTTCAGAGACATGCAGTACAGGTGAATTGGGTAAGCTAAATTATCTGTAGTGCATGAGAGTGTATGGGTGTTTCCCAGTACTGGGTTGTAGCATGGCACCCTACCCCGCCCCTAAACCGAACCATCATTGGAGGCTGAACAAACCATACTAAATTGTATGAATGAGATTGTAGGAATTCATACGAATTGCCAAGAAATTGTGTTGTACAAACAAAAAATATTGAATCTTTTTAGGCAGTTTAGAATCTGTTCCTTCTTTTGGTAGACGATACTCATTTATTGTGTGTTTGATCTGTGAAACTTGATTTATTGACTTTCAGAAACAGCTACGACAATCCTTTAGTAATATTTAGTCTAATAATAATAATGTCTGTTAAAAATGTAGTCATGTTCTTTCATTAGACTACACATCAACAAACCAAACTGCATTTATTTGAAAATGCAGCACATGTGCACTTCTCCAGCACTGTGATTAAAAACTTAAAGATTTCTGTTTCCTCTCCTCCGCTCAGTTGCTCACTCGAGACCCGGCCTGTCGGTTGGGCTGCATAGACAGTGATGGAGGAGAAGAGGCCATTACTGCACACGCCTTCTTCACAGGCCTGGACTGGGAGAAGTTGTACAGACGAGAGATCACACCACCTTTCACACCTCGAATAGTAAGCATAACTATATCTAAACTATCTATCCGTCTTTTTCTTTTTTCTTTTGTCTGCCTATCTTTTTTTTCTTTTTTTTATTTTTCTGTCTGTAATTTTTCTGTTTCTTATTTATTTATTTCTCCTTTTTCTCTCTTTCTTTCTTTCTTTCTTTCTTTCTTTCTTTCTTTCTTTCTTTCTTTCTTTCTTTCTTTCTTTCTTTCTACCATTACAACCAACAACGAAGATTACACGTCATCACTTCTTTAGATGTTCTGTTTTATAACAAGGTGCCAAATACTGGTAATGCATGTGTAAAACAGATTTGTTTGGCCATTTTTGAGGATGTGTGAATGCACATTGAAACCGTTGTGGTGTAAACATGAAATCTTTTTGAAACACAAGGGGAAAAACGTTTTAGGTTTTCACTGCAAAAAATATTTTCTTACTTAAATTTTTTGTATTGTTTCTAGTCCAAATATATATGAAAAAAATCTTAAATCAAGAACCATTTTCTTGACAAGCAAAACATTGTCTTGTTTAAAAAAGTGAGTTTTTCCTTAAAACAAGCATGTCAAAAGGAACAACAAGAATTTTTTGCTTAGCCCGTTGGCAGACACAATAACAAGACACAATAGACTATCTCACACCCGGCGCAATAAGGCACAAGACGTGTTTGGTGCGATTTGTTGCTATTGTCAGACCAGCGCAACCCTAATTTTCAGATTTTGCGCCATGTTGTTTAAATAGTAAAAATACATTTGCACCACTTTGTGCACTCATGGGCGTGCTGGTATATAAAGGAGGTGTGTTGTTGACACGTTGCTATTTTGAAGAACTGAAATGGACTGTGCCATTGACCAACTGAAAGCTGGTCTAAAGTTCAGCGCAGAGCATGGGAGATGAGATGCTGATTGGTTTAAAGCACGTCATGCTCAAATCACACTCATCACTCATTAAGAGAATAAGCACAACCCTGTTAGACCATGCGCGGTGGCGCAGAGTGTATTTTTCCGTCCTTAAAATAGCAAAATCTAGCAAGCTAGCCTAGATTTTTAAAATAGAGCGCAATAAGCTTTGCTTTTCTAGAAAAGTTTTCTTGGTGTAAGACTTTTTAGATATTTGGGCTAGAAACAAGACAAAAAATCGAATATAGTGTTTACTATATTGTTGTCGTGTACCGAAATGTAGCTTTGGTTTCAGGGGCACTTTCCTGAACAAATGTGAATACAACATTTTGATTTTGTTTCGCAGAATTCCATCGAGGATGTAAACAACTTTGACCCTGACTTCACCCAAGAGGAGCCCTGTCTCACACCCATAGAGGAAAGCCTTTTCCCATTCCATCAGGAAGGTTTTCAAGACTTCAGCTACATAGCTCCCGAACTGAGGCACAACTGACATCAGCCACAGATTATTTATTTTTCCTTCATAGATTACAATACCAATGACCTCCACCAAGGGAGATTGTTGTAAGATACTGTGTTGACAGACTTGTTGCTAAGTCTTGTAAAAATATGAACATGTTCCAACCTGTTTGAGAAGACCAAATGATCGTACAGACCACAGGATGTTGGTCACAGTGACTGAAAGAATATGTTGCTTTCTAAAATCAACAAGTGCTTTTTTTCTATCTACACAGTCAAACTTGTGTATTATTTGTACTAGTATCTGTTGTTAGCATGATAATATGAAGGAAAGTGTTTCGCCATTCAGCTTTATAGTATGAAAGGAAACAAATTCACAACAAATAACACAATGGGCAGGCAAAGCTTTACATTTTGTAAAGTGATGAACTTGGAAATTTTTGGTAACTGGATATTTTGGTTTAGCTAAATGGCATGTGACAACCATATCACCTGTCCAGTTCATTGAATAATGAATCAGGCAACCTGTGGTGTAAATGAAACTTTCATGAGAAAAACAAACATATACAACATATCCTTTACACCCCGAAGGACACACAGTGCTACGGTCATGTCACATTTCTCTATGCTCGTGCAAATCTTCCATGAATAATGTATGACCCTCGATTGATTTGTTGTTCTCTCACAGTCTATTTGATGTCCTGATAAAGCAGTGTTTACCAGTGCTGCGCACTGTTAATGAGGTTACGATTCTATAATGAACATCAAATATTTAAATTTAGATCTTTTCTAAAACGCCACGTCACTTCCATTTCATTTAGTGACAATAAGTTATACAACTGAACCGAAGGCCCCGTTCTTTACATCCCTTTGTTTTTGTTTTTTCGATTGAGCTGTGTATCTGAGACTTGGCTTGAAGGGATTGTTTTCGGTTCAAGCGCTCAATTGTTTGAATTGTTTGAATACCCAATAAGGGGTTTTCATGCAGTTCACTCAAACCAGTTGTAGCTGGTAGCTCGGTGACACATTTTATTTGTTAGTTTTGACATCATGGTCTGGCAGACAATAGCAGATATAGTTAATATAGTTAATGAAGTAATGCCAACCATCTTTGCACTTACTCTGTAATTTTTTTTTGTCAAGAATTGTAATTTTCTTTTAAGTTCTATTTGCCAGAGCCCAAAGTTATGATGAGAGGTTTACATTGAAAGTGAATGGGAGGATTTAAAAGTTATGTACAGGTCGTCATTTAAAAAAATAAATGAATAAGTTCATACATTTTGCCTTTTTGTTTAATATTTGAACTTTTATTCTCCAGTCTTATGATGTATTCACTGTTTTCCTACATCCCATGATGCTTTGTGTGTATGGAAGAAACTTCCGCTAATGTGTAAGCATGTAACCAATCAATTTAAAATATTTTATACATAACATATATGTTATACACCTTACTAGTACAAGGTTGGTTGTCTTCAGAACTGCCTTAATCCTTTGTGGCATAGATTCAACAAAGTACTGGAAATTTTGCTTAGAGATTTGGTCCATATTGACATGATAGCATCACGCAGTTGCTGCAGATTCGCCAGCTGCACATCCATGATGTGAATCTCCCATCATGGGTACACTGTGGTCATAAAGAGATGGACATGGTCAGCAACAATACTCAGGCAGGCTGTGGCATTGACACGATGCACAGTTGGAAATAATGAGCCCAAAGTGTGCCAAGAAAATATCCCCCACACCATAACACCACCACCACTAGCCTAAACCAATGATACAAGGCAGGATGGATCCATGCTTTTATGTTGTTGGCGTCAAATCCTGACCCTACCATCCGAATGTCACAGCAGAAATCGAGACTCATCAGACCAGGCAATGTTTTTCCAGTCTTCTATTGTCCAATTTTGGTGAGCCTGTGTGAATTTTAGCCTCAGTTTCCTGTTTTTAGCTGACAGGAGTGGCACCCAGTGTGGTTTTCTGCTGCTGTAGCCCATCTGCCTCAAGGTTTGATGTGTTGTGCATTCAGAGATGCTCTTCCGCAAACCTCGGTTGCAACGAGTGGTTATTTGAGTTACTGTCGCCTTTCAATCAGCTTGAACCAGTCGGCCATTCACCTCTGACCTATGGCATCAACATGGCATTTGTGCCTACAGAACTGCCCCTCACTGGATATTTTCTCTTTTCGGACTATTCTCTGTAAATCCTAGAGATGGTTGTGTGTGAAAATCCCAGCAGATCAGCAGTTTCTGAAATACTTAGACCAGCCTGTCTAGCACCAACAACCATGCCACGTTCAAAGTCACTTAAATCACCTTTCTTCCCCATTCTGATGCTCGCTTTAAACTGCAGCAGATCGTCTTGACCATGTCTACATGCCTAAATGCATTGAGTTGCTGCCATGTGATTGGCTGATTAGAAATTTGCGTTAAGTAGTTGGACAGGTGTACCTAATAAAGTGACCGGTGAGTGTATAACATAATATCAAACAGTTTAAAAATGGGTTATGAGGCATTTTGCTTCCCTACTCACCGTTTAACCATTTAATATTAAAAATTAATTTTGTAAAAACATAAAATAACAAACATTAACAGAATACTTGCTATATATATCAATATAACATTGTTTTTTTTTAAATATCATATATTATGTAACATATTCTGCCTTAATGAGAAGTGTGTATTACTGTAACTGGAATACTGGGTGATTATGTGTAAAAGAAGCTTATTCAAGCGTACTTTCTGTCTACTTTTTAAGTACTTACTGAAATGTAAAAATGAGAGAAACACCATACTGGTGTGCATCTTCAGACAAAACAATATCCTTGACATATTTTAAGATATGTCACTGACTGTTATTTTAGACAACTCAAACATGCAGTCTAGAATTAAGCCTTATCCCTGAAACAACTTCAAGTTTAAAATTGCAAGGAGTGAAAGTATTCTCTATTTGTTGCGTAGTTGTTAGAAAATCAGACTTATGATCCAAAGGTTGCAGGTTTGTGTGCAAGTAGTGCACTCATTGGTTCACTTTCTGTACAAATAAACTAAAAATTGTCTTTGGTTCATATAAAACTTGTGCACTTAAAATGTACTGCTGTTATAGTACTCATAAACATGTATGCTTCTACAGTATATACTAAAAAAGTGGGCCAATTTAATCCCAATGATATTCAAATACTAGTATATTACTAGCACATACTGTAGTATATTTAGTATACATAGTATATTACTAGTACACATACTAATACATGAAGTATATTTAATATATACTTCAACATAATTTAAGTATACTTCATAAACTGAATTTAAAGTATAGTACACTTCTTTATCATGAGGGTATACAAAAGAGAAAGAGGATTTAGCCATTTTGACACCTGTTTTAGAAACATTCCAGTAAACACTGCAAGGATTGGGCGTGAAATCAGACATTTTAAAGCATTCATGTGAAAACTTCAAAAGAGATGTGTGGATTTGGAGGAAAAAAACTCAAGATTCCTAGTGCATTTCAGTGAATTATGCATGGGTTTTATCCCATGGAGAGCATACCACAAATGTTCAGTACATGTTTTCTTTTTGTGTTATTGTTATTGTGGTGGAAAACCAAAACCAAAAATATTGAGAAGGGAAAACACATTATACTAAAGAAAATGTTGTCAACGATATTCTTTTGTGTGATATTAACATTACCAGTAATGTCTTTCTTGACGAAACATGAACTGCACATTAAAACCAATACACAACAATTATTAATGTCTTGAAATGATTGGTTCAAGACTTTTAGAGCAAGAATTTCCCCCCTCAAACTGTAAGTGTCTCTTATAATCTAAAATCAAACACTTGTTTGGAAAAATGTGCACAATATTACTTACACTACTATTTTGTAAACATGATTATTATCTTATTGCGGGTACACGCTATTGAAACAGTATTGGAACATTTCGGAATTGACCCTTTTTTAACTATAACACTATAAGTTTTACTGTATCTTGTTTACACTACATGTACAATTGAAGACAAAATTATTAGCCCTCCTGTGAATTTTTTATGCTTTTTCAAATATTTCCCAAGTGCTGTTTAAAGGAGAGATTTTCTTTCATCACATTTGTAAACATAATAGTTTTAATAACTAATAACTCAATTCTTTTGTCTTTGCCATGATGACAGTACATATTTTACTAGTTATATTGCAAGATACCAGTGTTCAGCTTAAAATGCAACTTAACTAGGTTAATTAGGTAAATAAGTATTAATTCTTTGAAACACAATGTTCTGTAACCGATATGGAAAAAAATTAAGGTGGCAAAAATATTGACGATAAATTAAAAACGTTAAATAAATGCTGCGTTCTCCAGAAGAAAAACTATAAAGGAAATACTGTAAAAATGTCTCGCTCTGTTAAATATCACTTGGGAAAATATTGTATTAAAATTTTACAGAAGAGCTATTAATTT